>NW_027447512.1:15000-30111 GCF_038048845.1 Mixophyes fleayi | reverse complement strand
TATGCTTCTAGTTTGGGAGCGGCTAAGCCACCTTTTATTTTAGATCTGAACATACTCTCTCTAGAGAGCCTAGACTTTTTGTTGTTCCAAATAAACTTGAACGCAATAGTATAAAATTTCTTAAGAAGGGACATAGGAGTTATAAAGGGAATAGAGCGGAACAGATACAGTATCTTCGGGAGCAACATCATCTTTACCGCTGCCACTCTACCAATCCAAGATATCTCATAGTTTGTCCATGACTTTGCAAGCTTATCAAACTGTCCCAATAGTGGCTGGTAATTACACTCAATGACTAGCTTAGGATCCAAAGGTATGCGTATGCCTAAGTATGTCATGTAAAGGGGACACCACTGGAAATTATAAAGCGATTTCAAAGAATTCAAAGCTTGTTGTGTGAGGGCCACCCCATAAACCTGTTTTAGCAGTGTTTAGTTTATAATAAGATACTTCTGAGTACTCTTTCAGGATTCTAGATACTGCAGGGATAGAAGTCTCAGGATTTGTAATAAATAGAAGTACGTCATCAGCAAAGAGACAAATCTTATGATGATATTTACCGATAACCGTGCCCTTCACTTCTTCAGACGATCTGATCTTAGCAGCCAAGGGTTCTATAGCCAACGCAAAGATCAGAGGGGAAAGGGGGCAACCTTGTCTGGTACCGTTAGTGATCTGGAAGGCCGAGGAGAGGAATCCATTGCTGAGAACCCTGGCTGAGGGGATAGTGTACAAGGTAGTTATGGCTTGAAGGAAAAAACCTCCAAATCCAAATTTGGAGAGGACAGCAACCATATATTCCCAGTGAATTCTGAAAGCTTTTTCCGTGTCCAAAGACACCAATAATAAGGGAACTGAGCTAGCTGAGTGAGTCTCTAAGATGTTCAGGACCCTCCTAGTATTATCGGGGGCCTGTCTTCCAGGTACAAAACCCACTTGATCTAGGTGGATTAACTGCGATAGAATAGGATTTAATCTGTTGGCTATCATCCTAGCAAAAATTTTAAGGTCTAGATTAAGAAGCGCTATAGGTCGATAATTGTGGCAGTACGAAGGATCCTTTCCTGGCTTTGTGATGGTGACTATTCGGGCCTCAAGCATTTCTGCTGGAAAAAAGGTGTCATTAGTGGCAGAATTGAACAATTTGGTAAGAACCGGGATTAGCTCGGACTGGAAGGAGGAATAGAAGTCCAGGGTAAATCCGTCCGGGCCTGGAGCCTTCCCATGCTTCATAGCGGCCTTTACCTCTTCCTCCGTCCATTCCGAGCACAGAGCCTCCGCCTCCTCAGGAGATAATGATGGAAGTGAGACATATGCAAGAAAATTGTTAATTACTTCACTAGAGGGCTGGGTCAGAGTTACGTCTTTCTTTAGGTTATACAGATCCTCATAATAAGAGTCAAACCTGTTTGCTATAGAGAGAGGATTTGAAATGTGAATGCCCTGTGGGTTACGTATAGATTTGATCCTATTGATAGCATTCTTCCCGCGAAGTTTACGGGCCAGTAATTTGCTAGCTCTGTTACCTAATGTGTAAAATCTCTGGTGTAACTTAGCTATGGCATTATTTATTTGTAGCAGTGAAATTTCGTTAATTTTCCTACGCATATTCTCTATTTCATCCTTAACCTTAGTGTCTAGGGGGTTACGTTTATGTAGAGCTTCTAGGGATGCTAATTTTGACTCATAAGAAGTCAGTACCTTTGCTTGCGTTTTCCTAATTGCCGCTGCAGCCTGGATTGCTGAACCTCTCATAACAGCCTTAAGGGCACACCAGTGAGTATATACAGTGGTGTCTTCAGGTTTATTAGTTTCTAAGTAGGACTCCAAGGCGCCACTCATTATCCGAGAGCCCTCCGGATTAGCCAGTATGTACTCCAGGGTCTAGACGGACGGTTCCCAGCAATGGACTCCAGGTGCCACACTATGGGGGCATGATCCGACCACGTAATAGAAAGGATTTCAATTTTTTTACAACGTTGGAGGGACCATTTGTCAGATAGAACCATATCAATTCTAGAATATGAGTTATGTACATGTGAAAAATATGTATAATCCCTTTCACCCGGGTGGTACACCCGCCACACGTCATACAGGTCATATTCTGAAAGCACCTGAGAGAACGCTAGAGAAACAGCATTAAACGAAGACATAGACTGTTTGGAGAGGGTAGATGAGCGATCTAACTTCGGATCCGGGGCTACATTATAGTCCCCCATACAAAATAACATCCCACGTTTAACTTTATGCACAGCCTGGCACAGCTTTCTGAGGAAAGGGAGCTGCCGCGTATTTGGAGCATAGAGAGATACCAACGTAATATACTGGCGGCCCATTTTCCCCACCAAAATTAAGTATCTGCCGTTCTTGTCAGAAATCTGTTTCTCCATTTTGAAGGGACACTTCGCACCTATCAATATAGCTACTCCGTTTCTCTTAAATGGCCCTGAAGCAGCAGAACATGTAGGGTAGGTAGAATTATGAAATTGCGGTGAGGAGTGGCTCGAAAAATGAGTCTCCTGTATAGCTACAATATCTGCACTCTGAGCTGCAAAGATTTTAAGGGCAACCCTCCTTTTATTAGGGGAGTTCAGGCCCTTCGCATTAATTGAGAAAAACTTTAACATTATCCAGGATTTTTCAAGGGGTTAAGACAGCTTACCCTGATTTCCAGTCTCGGCGGCTTCCGTCTCCAAACAGTCTCTAACAGGACGAGAAACAACAGGGAAGACACAAAGAGGAGGGGAAAAACACAAAAACAAAAAGAAACAAAAATAGTACCCATGGGGGAACTATTACTTTTGCCACTAAATAGAGAAAAGAAAAAGGAGTGGCAAAAAAAAGATAGCAACATGGGGGACGTGCACCCGGGCCTTGGGCGCTCCAACCTAAAACCCTCCAATCAAGAGATATATAGTACTGTTTTAACATGGTCATAGAAACATCAGCAGAACAATCGGGGACACAATTGTATCTATACACGACAGCCAGTGCTCTATCATCTATGGAGACATTCTCATGGATTAAATAACACGGTAAACCTGTTACATTTCAAACAGAGTAAAACTAAAACATCTTGAGAACTTAAAAATTGAAACAGCAGCACTAACTATGCCTACTAGCTACTAAAACCGAACATCAAAATTTTGGCAGGTGCCCGCTCAACCCCAGTACCTCCATAGAAGGCAGAGGGGAAAGAGGGCAGGAGCCAAATTAACCAGAAATTCTTGTTAGGGTACTCAAGAAAATAGCCAAAGTAAAGGAATACAACATCCAAACTTTGAACCTATAGATACAAATTCTGATAGATTGTAAATCACGTTATTTCTTAAGGTACCAGTGACTAAAGAAAGTCTCATGGATTGGGAGTTGTCCACTCCTTGGAAACCTGGTTAACTTTGGTACGGACAGTTGACTCTGACGGTTGAATACCCCAGTCTCTCAGCAAAGTTATGCCTTTATCCGCGGATGGGATTACCACCAAAGTGCCATTCCTATGCACGAGGAGTTTGGTTGGGAACCCCCAGCGGTATTGGATGTTGGCCGATCTCAAAGCTGATGTTATCTGGTGAAACGACCTGCGCTTGGCCAAGGTAGCCGCTGAAATATCCGAGAATAGTTGAAGGTCACCTAATTGCCCACTAGTTGGAGATGAAGGTAGTGAATCTCTCAGAATCTGTTCTTTGACCTTGTAAAAGTGAACCCTGAGGAGGGTATCCTTAGGAGAACCTTCCGGAGCATTTTTAGCCTTAGGCAAACGGTGGATCCGTTCCATGAGGAGATCTGTGTCGGAAGCAGATGGTAAAAGCTTATGGAACAGATCAGTGGCGTACTGGTATAGGTCAGCATTAGTAACAGAGTCAGCTATACCTCGAATCTTTATATTGTTGCGACGTGATCTGTCCTCCATGTCTACCAATTGGTCGCTATGCCCAGTGACCTCTTCCTGCAAGAGATCGTGCGCTGAGATTAGGTCATTATGGGAAGAGACCTTTTCCTCAAATTTGCGCTCCAAATGATCCGTTCTGGATCCGAGGGCGGTCACTTCATCCTTAATTTCTTTGATGGATGTTCTGAGTTCAGAAGTTATATCTGTTTTAAGGGCTGACAGGAGAGACTGGATAGATCTCAATGTAACTGGACCATCCATTTCCAATGGTTGTGAGGCAGACAATGGTTCCGGCTGAGACGGATGAGAGATCTGGCGACTTTGCCGTGACATCTCTTGAGCTGGAGATGTCTGACGACGATACAGGAGACCCAGATCCAAAGAATTTCCCTAGAGGAACAGGCCTAGTAGGTTTCAACTTTTTGGTCGGCATAATGTTACAAGAGAATCAGGACATACTGAACGTATGTATCAACAGCATCTCCACCGCTACATATGACATCAGGTGTTATATCATGTAGAGTGGTTAGGTTAGAGCACGGCCCAGGAGGTTAATTTTTTCATTTAAGCATCAACATCATCTGAATAACCCATAAATCCCGCAGCTTTCTGGCCAAGCAAAAAAAGACTTGAGGATATTACAGTTCTGTGTACAGAATTAGTGTTACAATTCCGTCACTAGGTGGCAGCAGGTTCACAGCTGGAAACACACTGTGTCACAGAAAGGCAATCCAGACATATACAGGGCAGTCCTTTAAGTGAGCCAATATTCAGTGGTGGAAACAGGCTCACTTCTGAAGCTCTCAGGGTTAATTATTATATAGCAGGTGTAAATGCTGTGACTCACCCAGCTGTCATCCTTATCTCCGTTCACCGGGAGTCCCTGGAGACACACAGATTATTCAGTAGAGCTGCAGCCTCCTAACACAGAAGTAGATAACAGCGCCACCTGCTGGAGCCTCAAGGATACTGCCTGCTTGTTTGTTAGTATGTGTGTGGAGACGGAAGAGAAGGCTGTAATGGCGCTGAGACTTCCGGTATCGCCGGGCCACGAGGGCTGCATTCAGAGGATCCAGCCAGGTAAGGAAGGGCAGATGGGGGCAGGGGAGCACTACTCCCTCACAGATTTTGCAGGTCCCGCTGTCTCCCACTTCCCCGTTGCCAGCCTTGTTAGTACAGAGCTGCAGTGCACAGCAGCTTGGATCCAGCACAGGTACAGGGGACTCACCCGGTCCTGACCCACAGACAGCCCCAGAGGCGACACAACACCTCTATATAGCGGCAGCAGGCTCCCCGACTCCTCTCCTCAGTAACTGTTCAGAATGGAGCAGTATGTCCCCGAGGACTCCAATTTATTTTGAGGGCAAGCATTCAGTCCAGATGCTAGGCCACGCACCCAACTTTGGGGTTTTCTACTTGCAGAAATCATATTTCGTTTGATTGATAATTTCCTCATCATAAGCCTCCTTAATAAGATTTTGATAAATTCTTAGAAAAGAGTCAGTAGGATTAGTTGATAACTTCTGATAACAGCTAGCATCATTAAGTTGTTTATAAATTTCTGTCTTATAATCCTCAGTGGGCGAAAGGACGATGTTTCCTCCTTTGTCGGAGGGTTTAATTATTATATCTTTCCACTCACTAATTTCAGCAATAGCTTGTCTTTCTTCTGTTGTGATGTTACTAGGAATCTGTTGGTTCCTAATCAACAATTTATCCAGAACTTTGGAGACAAGATCAAGGAAAATTGAGACTTGGGGGCATAGGGATGGATTGGGAGTAAATATAGATTTTTTTCTTAACAATGAGTCATGATCAGAATTCCATCCTGGATCCTCCAATTCTTTTTGTAATTCCTCCAGAATTTGTACCATACATTGGTCTTGTGTGTCAAAATCCGCTGATGATGTAGAAGCCACCGGATTAACTATATCTATACTCTGGATTTGTCTTTGCTTAAAGATTTTTTTTAAAAGAAGTTTACGAGCAAATAGATGTAAATCTTTCTCTCCAATGAAACGATTCATATTTAATGTAGGAGAAAAAGATAGGCCTCTAGATAAAATAGATATCTGGGCTGATGTAAGTATTTTATTAGATAAATTAATGATCTTTAAAGAACTATCTTGTTCTTCTGTTAGCGTTGTTTTCTGTATTGGCCTTGTGGATTTATATCCCAAGCTCTTATTTCTCTTTTCCTTAAATTTCTGCCCCCCCCGTCTCATTTTCTAGTATCTATTGTTGACTCTAGTAGTCTTGAATTTCCTCCTAAAAAAAAATCCTACTTGAGGATGTTTGGTCTATCCTTCTGCTTGGGCTTACAGATATTTCACCCTCAGATGTTTCAAATTCGGATGTGGTATAACCAGATTGGTAAGTATTGGATTTTACTCTACCTCTCCATTGACTCCATCTAAAAACAGTATTCTGTTCGAAATAATTTTTATCTCTGGCGAACTTCTTTCTTTTTTTTATCCTTTACAATATGTTCAATCTCTTTAACTTCTTTTTTGTATTTGTTATATGTATCCACTCCAAAAACATACTAGTAGGATAATTGGCTGCTATCAAAAATTGACCCTAGTCTCAGTCTGTCTGTCTCCCTGTCTATCTCCCTCTTTGTCTGTCTGTGTCTGTGTGAGTGTGTCTATATAAGGGAATTTAGAATGTAAGCTCCAATGCAGCAGGGACTGATGTGATTTCTCTGTACAGCGCTGCGGAATTAGTGGCACTATATAAATAAATGATGATGATGATATTCTGAAATTTCTTCAAATTTCCATGCTCTTTAAGCTTGTCTCCCAGTTTGCCAATTTCTACTGTGTATTGATAGAATTTAATTTGATCATGTGTGATCAAGATTTTCATCAGATCCCGTGAGCAGTTTAGGAGGACTTGTTCCCACTCCTCTTTCAGTATCTCATTGGCTAGTTCGTATGAGGGGAATATTTTAGGTCTGAGGCCCCTAGGAACTAATTTCTGTTAAATATAATTTTCAAGTTATTCTATTCCAGAAAGTCTTAGTTTCTTTTATTAGCAAATGTTTTCGATCCAATAGGTCTTCTGACCAATGTTGAGTCCCAAATTCCCTCAATTATGACTCACCAAATATGTTTTCAACATTCGTCGTATTTAAGAACCGTCAGTAGACTCTCACACTGCCAAGACTAAGCACACTCGCGTCGGCGTCTCGCTGGATGCTTCTGCCTATTTGCCTAAATAAGGAGTTACTTAACATGGATTGTTTTATTCTGCTCAATTAAGCCCAGAGTTAGTGAAGCACTGTTGAGGTAGTCAGCAATACACCCCCCATAATTCGATTGAGCCGGGTGCTGTATTGCATTGTAGCAATTATTTGGATTTGCCTACCTCATTAGCTAACAGCTATCTTTCATCAGTGGCATGTCATTGTGAGAATTAAGATGTTATTCCCTCATTCTTGGTAGTAGATCATGGTGATCACATTATAGATAACTAGAGGAGTTTCTTATATCAATTACCACAAGTTCCGGCATAACACCATCTTGTACTTATTACTACAGTGCTGACATACCACTATCTCCTATACCTGTATATATTTGAAAGGAGTTGAATTGAACCGATTACACACCATGTTACTCCTATACTAATACAACTATAGCGAGGCACAAATCCAGCCAATTTTAATTATACATTGTTTTTATCTATTGATATTCTATATATATATATATATATATATATATATATCTATATCCATACATATATATCTATATCTATATCCATACATATATATCTATATCTATATCCATACATATATATCTATATCTATATCCATACATATATATCTATATCCATACATATATATCTATCTATATCCATACATATATATCTATCTATATCCATACATATATATCTATCTATATCTATACATACATATATATCTATACATATATCTATACATATATCTATATCTATACATATATCTATATCTATACATATATCTATATCTATACATATATCTATATCTATACATATATCTATATCTATACATATATCTATACATATATATATACACACACACATATATCTATATATCCATATACATATATCTATATATCCATATATATCTATACATATATATATATATATATATATATATATATATATACACATATATATATATCTATATCGCTGCTTTTAGTGAACCACTCCTACTACAGATGACATTCCAGTGAGCTCTAGTGCACCTCATTATTCTCTTCGTTCTTTTTCAAATTTAAGATCATGTGGTCATGTCAGTAATTTTATTCACATGCGGTGGACCTGTCCCAAAATTCTGGAACAAAATAATGTCACTTATTTCAAGCATCACTGGTCTAACTTTAAACTTGTCCCTTACCAACTTGCTTTTGTGTGCCCCCCGTAGAATGATTCAGCAAGTCAACAGATAAACTCATTATGCACATATGTTGTGCTGCAATATATCAAGTCACATACAAGTGGAAAAAGGTTTTCCTCACTGTCACGAGCTGCGGCGGTGCGAGAAGGTAGATGCCTCTGATGTAGGTGCAGGAATCATATTGTCTCAGAAAGACCCTCATGACCACAGCAGCGGTTAAGTAAATTAATGAAAGGCGGA
Organism: Mixophyes fleayi; assembly: GCF_038048845.1. Classification (NCBI taxonomy): domain Eukaryota; kingdom Metazoa; phylum Chordata; class Amphibia; order Anura; family Limnodynastidae; genus Mixophyes; species Mixophyes fleayi. The sequence continues at coordinate 21,604 of NW_027447512.1, read as the reverse complement.
ATGTTACAACATTTGAGTAGCAAAGCCTGTGGAGACTTGAAACCTTCGCCACCCTGCGACCAGTCACACCTTCTACATAAATTAAATAAGTACTTGGATATCTGCACCAAACCTGATGGATGTTTGACCAGGAGTAGCAAATTGGCCAAGCGGGGTAGTCTGCCAGAGCTAACCAGTCAGGATGGGATATGACTTGGCCAATGAACACATTACTGGCGAGTGTGTGCAGCTAATTTGTTCCTTGGAGTTCAGAGAGGACATATCTCTTGTTCAAAACACTCAAGTGTATAAAAAAAAACTCATTACATACTTGATAATTAGCAGTAGGAGATAGCTCTAAACTAATGGACAATGCATTATCTCAAGATTGAATCAATATGCAAAATATGCAGTAAAAATAGCTATTTCAACACAGTACCTAATAACACAGGGGAATTCCACAGGAAGTTTATAACTGCATACTAAGATCAGCTCACAGAGGAAACCTTACCTTTGAAATGATGATCCAGATAACATCCTTCAAACATGTTCATATGAGACAAAAGACTAATTACCATGTGCTTTTCGAGGTTCAGGCTCTCTTACAAATACCAATATAGTTTCTGCAGTTAGAATGATAAACCATCCTCTTGGTATAATAATTGGGGTACCTTTATATATGTGAGCCCAACCTGGCAGCATTTAAGAATATACAAAAGCACAATATTATTACACACAGATTATGCACTATATTTAATGCATGCAATGCAATACAATCAATGGTAAACAGTTTTAGATGATAAGGCGGTATCCAGGTTGCTAAACCCCTAGTTTCACATGTCCTAGTACAATGAGGTGTTAAGATGTATACTTCTGTGAATGCTTAATGCAGATATGTTTGAAAAAGTCCTAGAATACAGTTGCTATGACAGCTTCAGGGATGCGTCTGACCTTACGCAACCTTCCAAGGACCAGCTGCGAGGACCCTGGAGGCCAGCAGCTGGCAAAAAGTAGGCATTGTTCCGAGGATTGAGCTGGAATAGGTGTAACTCCTTGGGGGCTCACAATATTAGGCAGTTACGCCATAAGAGCTCTGGGACATAGGCTCGGGTCCCGGCACAGGCCGTATGTTTTGGTGGGGTGAGGGTTTTGTAAATCTCTGATACCTCAGATGAGTTTTGGGAGTACACAAGTATATATGATCAAATTGTTGAACTCAAAAACTTAATTATATATAATGTGACTGTTAAGTCATTTCCCGCATGTTTTTTTTATACTAAGGTCTGTAGCATATACCCATATTTTTCCTACTTAATCTCTGAAAAAGGGTGTATAGGATTTATATTGTGCAATCTCATCACAATATTCAGGGTCAGCAATAAGCTAATATATTATGTAAGCAATAAGATATTGATTACATTAAAAAGCAGTGTAAACTATGTTAGCATTTTACAAAAGTTTTATTGAGCGAAAAAATTTGATTCGGTTGAAGAACAGACACAGGTTGTTGTGAACAATAGGAAAAAAGGGGGGAGATGGTCACTTTTTATTTCATGTAAGGTTAATTAAATATAACCCACTCAGTAATGTTGGATCTTATTTGATAAGAAAATGTGATTTGAACAGTTACCTAAAGATAAATAATACACAGGAGTAGTTAAACAAGCATTTACATCTGGAATAGTTTCAAAACTGCACATTTCAATGCAATTGTGATAATGATTCAAGGAAGATACATAATGATCCTCTGGTACAAAAGTTTACATAGTGCATGTTAAAGTGTGATACCTATTTATATGCCCAATTCATTAGAAATAATAATCTAAAGATAATGCACCGTAGGGGATGACAGTAAAATAAGGCAGAATAAGTGGTATTAACTTGACAAATTAAGATTAATTTCTTGGCACAGAATATTTTCTAATATTTACAAAGTCCTTCATTATTGCATACAGTGATATTAGTCGACTTTTACAGACTGGTAAATATTTATTCTTAATATACCATTTTATTCTTTTTCATTCAAGATTTATTGTTTGCCAGACTCCTCTTTGCTGTTTTGGCTTTACACCTCTTTCCAAACAAGTTGTCTCTTTGCTAATTGTTAATTGTTCAAGAGACAAGCACACAAACTGCAGCTAAATGACACAGGTCCAGTTTAAATCAGAAAAGGATATTTGACAACATCTGAAGGGACCCGCACAGTAGGTATTTTGCCATCAATGTAGCAGATCAGCCAAAATAAAGTGCCATAAAGCTCCAATACATGAAGCAATGGCCCATTTTTTTACAGTCTGAAAGTGCAAAACACACCATAAATTTATGATTATGGCTTCACAGGATTTATAGTTTATAATGCACGTATAAATATTCAGTTAAACAATATAGAGTCTGGATCTTGGTTGGCCATCTGTGCTATGTGCTTGAGAACGTCTTTCTTTGTTATAATGCCCAGCAGTCTCCTGGAAAAGAAAAACCGTGGAAGAACCGTTAAAAGTGCTAGGAAAAAAAATACAAAATATTTACTACAGTAGACTCACACATAACCAACCCAACTACAAGTAATGAAACTTGCTTTATCCTACAGCAGGTAATCTTATTTCAATTCAGCGCTCTTTTATCAAATCCAATGTTTCCCTTCAACACAGGAACTACCACCTCTAATACATTACAGGCATGGCCAGCATATTTATGCTCTAGACATTTGATGATATTAAGGACTTTAAAACAACGAGCCAAGAAACACATTCCAACAGTCTTAATACCGCAATATGTTATTTTACATTACACGAAAAACAAGGTGGAAAAGTAAAATAAAGTTGAAGTTTGACGACTTTGCACCAAGCGTTAAAGGGACCCCTTGTACGCCACAATTATGTACTCTATAATAAATAAATCTTAGCAGTTTTGCACCTACCCCCCACCCCCTACAAATAAAAAACCTCATAATCAGCTTCAGCTATATACAGCCTGGGATGGTTACAGTGTGTGAGGTCCCTCTGCTAGATTGGAAATGAGCACCAGAATAACCAAGCTGAGCCAGTCACACTATAATAGATAAACCTGCAGTCTGGGGTCAACATGTTATAGTGGGAACAAAGCCCTGCCTAGCCAATCACAGGTCTGTGATTGGCTAGCATGTGGGAAGCCACTTGTGATTGGCTGTGGAAGCTTGTCTGGTCAATTCAGTTCACAGCCATTGGGGGCCATTGCAACAAGCAGTCCGCATTTTAGATTTCTTTTTTAACTTTTAATATTTTTTATTTTATTCCTCATTGTATTACAACTTTCCCACTGGACTAAAAGACAGGGAAAAAAAAAATGAACATTTTATAATAAAGTGGAGAACAATGCTGTTTCGGATAGTGCTTTATTTCAATATTTGTTTCTGTTTCTAACCCTTGTATCAGTATTTTATTTACACTATACCAATATAACAGAGGAGGGGTCGTAGGGACTCCGTTACACTGGAACTGTTGGTTGGAAAAGTTTTTTTTCCCCCCTGTAACACCAGTATACACAGCTTTTTATTGCGGTGCTAGTAAGCTTTGGAAAGTGGAGGAAGAGTTGAATTGTTTTCTAGCGCCTACCCCTCCAAGGGTCTATGCTGACCAGGCTGGGCTCATTCCCATATGCTGTGGGTTCCCCTGTTATAGTGTGAATGGCAAAGCCTATCTAGCCTGCTGCTGGTTTCCACTTTAGCAGATGGCTTCCATGCTCGTTGTCCCCCTGTTTTAATGGAAACCGCCCAGGCTGTATACTGCTGGCAACGGTTATGAATTAAGTTATCCCATTTATTTAAATGGGTTTTCTAGTGCACACAAATCAATTGCTTCAACAGGATATCTGGTGGTAGAAGAAAAAAAATACTGCATGTAAAAAAAAAGTTAATTGACACAATGCATCACGTCAAGTGTGATTCCAGAAGCAAAGTATTTACTTAAATTGCTGTGTTATTACATGAATAACAGCATGAAGCAATAGGTGAACTTTTATTACTTGCATCATCTGTGCACACAGTGAACTTTAAAAGACGAAAGCTGCATAATTTGAGACAGGCAGCAATTATGGACAAATATATTTATGTTTTTGACATTCATACACAGTTGAAACCAGGTAAGGTGTGGAAGGTAGAGGTCATTGTATGTGACCTCTAATTCCACCATAATGTAGTTTTACTAAGCACATTTTTGTCAATAAGACAGAGTTGCAAACAGAGATCACTATTATAAACTGCATTTAATACTTTAAGGTACCTGATGTGATTAGTAAAAATATTCTCTTTCTACATATGTACATACAATTTCCCACTGTTATCTCTTACATAAAACACTAGTCCTTATCAAAGCTCACCCATTGTGTGTCACCAGGCATTGGCGCAATCCAAGTTTGCGGAAAATGTCCACAACAATTTCCATTGGTGTCTGGTCAGTGATTGTGAAAGGACTAAGGTCCATAATGGTGCGGAGTTTTAAGCTGGGAGGTGATGTAGGCGGCTGTGGAGGAGTGTGCTCTGTGAAATATATCCTGGACGTGCTCACGACTCCATCCTGCTTCTTTCTGGCACTCTCTGGGAAAGAGGAAGCATATAAATATTACATTTGGAAAGGAAAAAGTATACAAGAAGCTGTATGAAAACTTTCAGACAGATACACTAATCCACAAATAAAACTACACTAATATTATTAAAATATCAACTAATTTACTCTAGATGGGTGTTAGAAGAAAAAACAAAGTGTTCCTTGTGGGGTTTTTTATTTCCCCAGAGGCAAAAATAATCCTTTATTACTAGTAAAATGTTACTACATCTGTCTCCTCCTTCCATAAGTGTATGGGAGCCATTAAGCAAGGGGGAAGAGGGGGATCTAATGAAGGTCGATTTGCATAAAATTGACTATTTTTCCATGGAAATAACTACTTTTTTTTTAAAACTCGAAAAAGGTCGAAAAAACGAAAACTGCCCTATACTAGATTCCCCACAAAGTAGTAAATGTTCCTATGTCAAAGGGGAGACAAAAAACAAAAACATATATAAAGTAATGCCGTTTATTTTTATTTCCCTAAATTACATCAAGAAAGCAACTTTGTGTTGTAGCCCATGATTTGTTTTATTCTATATATTTTAAAATGCAAAATATTATGCATCAAAATCTAATTAACAGTATCTCCTGTATAAAAGGACACAAGATATATGGTGTTTACACAAGCTTTATGCTCAGTTACCCTTTACAACTTTTGTAAATATCTTATTGTATATCTAAAAATGTCAAGTCAGTACACTGTCAAAGGAGCAGAAATACATCTCTAAGTAGCTGTGTTTCAAGTAAATGTGTAATCATTGGCTGAAGTTGTCCAAGAAAAAAATGCAATTGATGGGACGAATTCGAATGGTCGCAAGGTGACGCTATGTGTCATCAGAACAGTCCGTGGAGACACATCATGTCAGAATTTTTACCAAAATCTCTGCTTAATTTCCCTCGTGATCGAGACACGAGGGAAAATGAGCAAAGATTTCTGTGCAGTATGGGCATCAAGGTGCACAACCGGACATTGAGGCGAAGGATATATTGACTTTCAGGGTAAAATTTTTCCACAGTTGATTTTCTTGCATCATACTACAATTTCTTTGTCTAAACACTAGAATGACAATACAGAAACGTAGACCTCCTAAAAAGTATTCATATAATATAATATTGTATATTTTAAAATGCTGGCATTTTGCTGGCATTCAAGTTAGTTCCTGTAATTGAAAATGGCATTTTTTTACACTTATGCCTTATTTTAGTTATGCATATTTCACACGTGGCATTTTCAACTAGAGAGACCTGCGTCAAAAGATACTGATTAATTTCTTCAGTTTCAGGCATATGTTTACCAAAGATCAGTTCATGTGGTCAACCTAATATCCTAGTCAGTAATGATTTTCTAAAAGATGTGTACAACACGTCTTCGTATTAATGAAATGTTTCAAGATCCCATATATCAATATAACCATACTACAATATAGTGTATTGTTTCTTCATACTATTTGGAGACCTGAATACTTTGCATAAACCACAACAACTGGTACTCAATTTGTTGCAGTGGATGCACACTGCAGACGCTGGCAGTGTGATTTAGGGCTTAATATAATGGTAGATTTGTTTCAAGTTAAAATAACAAAACCAACAAAAGTACATAATTCTGTAATGCAAATGGGAAGTGATAGTTATATAAAAGCTGTGATTTACATATAAAAGGCATTAAGGAATAGATCTGTGAGCACACAGCTTTGTCACACAGTCTCATACAGTCACCGATTCATTTTGCTATGGCTGATGTAGACAAGCATCTTACTGCATGCAAGTGACAGGAACGCAATGTTTACACTGCTCATAATGTACAGTTAAATAGAGTATATAAATATTAAAGCTAAAATACATATACACACTAAGTAGCTCTGTGAAATGAGCCTAAATCATACTGCTAACCGTAATCATAAAAATTATAGCAGTGCCAATCAACCTGTTTTATCTATTTTAGAAATTGGCACCTTGACAAGTGTATTTGGCAAAGCCCATCAGTGAGACATTCTTCTCTGTCTCGCTCCATTTCACTTGTATCTATTTAAAATATTTTATGAGAA
>NW_027447512.1:0-10000 GCF_038048845.1 Mixophyes fleayi | reverse complement strand
ATTCTGTCCATGTAGCCATTAAGAACTGTGCAGGAGGAGACAGGAGATGTATATATGAAATGTACATATTTACTTTATTACTGTGATGAAGATGGTCTGGTGACCAACTTATTGCGACTTTTATTGTACTGCACCACCAAGTTACATTACCTGTACCAAACATCCTCATATGCAGGGACCCTCTTGTCATTTATACCCATGCCAAAGAGCTAACCAGGGCATTGAGAAGGAAGTGCACTACCTAATCCACGCACCCCAGGACCACACACACACAGTGACAGGGGGTTACATATAAATTTTACTCATCATCATTTATTTATATAGTGCCACTGATTCCGCAGCGCTGTACAGAGAACCCATTCACATCAGTCCCTGCCCCATTGGAGCTTACAGTCTAAATTCCCTAATATACACACACACAAACAGAGAGAGAGAGAGAGACTAGGGTCAATTTTGATAGCAGCCAATTAACCTACTAGTATGTTTTTGGAGTGTGGGAGGAAACCGGAGCACCCGGAGGAAACCCACGCAAACACGGGGAGAACATACAAACTCCACATAGATAAGGCCATGGTCTGGAATTGAACTCATGACCCCAGCGCTGGGAGGCAGAAGTGCTAACCACTTAGCCACCGTGCTGCCCCCATTAAAAATATAGTTACAAGAATAGCAAGTGAACAGGCATATAAAAAATAGAAGCAGCTCACAAAATAGTAAAGCAGTTCACAGAATGAAAAAGAGGTTCCTGGGATTCCTCTCACCGTCTTAATAAAGACTATTGTTTCTCCGAAACGCGTTAGAGGGGATTGTGGTGTCCAGAATACCCGCCAAATACATTTACCAACGACTAGGAGGGGGGAGTTGCTTGATGAATCTTACTACAAATATAAACTGAAAAAGGACCTTTGACACAGTCCCACATTAAAGTCTGATAAATTGGAATGCTTGTTACTGGATTCAGAGGTGGTTAAATGGATATAACATTAGTTGAAGGATAGATAACAGATTTATAGTAACAGGACTGCATTCAGAAGAGGGAGAAGTTACCTGTGGGGTTCCACAATGATTTATATTTGGACCATTACTACTGGCATGGAAGGGAAAGTTTACTTTTTTGTAGCTAAGACATGTATCAGGGTACACACCAGTGGGTAAATGTATCAATGTCCGGATTCTTCAACTCCGGCGAGATCGGTGTCTTCAGCGCTTAAATTTAAAGCGGCACTGCCTTGTAAAGAGAAGTTTCCCTTTACAAGGCAGCGCCGCTTTAAATTTAAGCGCTGAAGACGCCGATCTCGCCAGAGCTAAAGAATCCGAACATTGATACATTTACCCCCAGATGGGTCAATAAAACATATAATGACCTAGATTAGCGCAATTGTCATGTAAAGTATGTAAACTAAAATTCAATGCTAAAAAAATTTAAAATCCTGAACTTGGCTCTGAAAAAGACAGGATATAATATGACAACAAAAAAATGCCAACTACCGAGGAAGAAAATGATAGGAGAGTCACTGTTTTAGGTGACAAAGGTAGGCAGACAATATTGCAAAGCAATTGGAAAAGCCAGTTAGATACTAGGTTGAAAAACGGTGATGCCACTATACAGGCCACACCCAGAATACAGTCCTCTGTTCTGGAAGGACATAAATATGTTATATTGTGCAAAGAGGGGAACAAAAATTGTGCATGGTCTACATCACAAAACTTATCAGAAAAGACTAAAAGGACCTCAATATGTATTTTCAACAATAGAAAAGTGGGGATAGGATGCATTTTTAACAAGGCACAGAAAAAAAGCATTCTACAGAGGGAGAGAAGTATTAAATCAAGAGGACATGCACTAAAACTGAAGGGTATGAGATTTAGGCGAAATATGAAGTATTGTTTTACTAAAAGGATCGAAGATAGACAGAATAGCTTACCAATTAAGGTTAAAGTGGCCAATATAGTTTGGGGAATGTAAATATGCTTGGGATATACATAAGGTTATCCTTAACTAGAGAAAGCCAATAATAGGGCCTGAGATTTTTAGAATAAAAATGGCAGACTAAAGGGGCAGTGTGATTCTTATCTGCAGTGAAATTATGTGTTACAATGTTTCAAACAGCATCAGATTGACAGTGCGGAGAAGACAGTTTATTTCTAACTACCAGTGTATGGATTCCTGTTTGCCCCCATTTCTTGATTAAACCATGACAGTGTCCTCATCACATGCAGCCTCAACCTTAAGTTTTCAATCATTTGAGCAGATTAATAACTTCCTCACGCATGCTAATATGGAGATATTATCACCAACTTCCTGCATTAGGGAGGACCTTCCCAAATTATCCCGCTCAGTCAAGCAGCAAGCTAATGATAAAATCTCTTGTGAAGAGATCACTCAGGTTGTTATTAAAGACTTGAAAACAGATAGGACACACATTCCAGATGGCTTTTCTACAGCTTACTACTAGAAATCTACAATTGTTTTTGTTCCCCACCTCCATTCTGTTTTCAATGCTGTACTCCAGGAAGCCCCCTTCCCTAAGTCTATGCTGAAGGCCAAGAAAGTGGTTATACAAATGAAAAATAAAAGCCTTGTGATTGTGGGAGTTATAGACCCATATAATGTCTTAACAATAGTAACAAACTGTATGCTTAATCGTCTAAATATAATTCTTCCAGGGCTGATCCATTAACAGTGTTGAACACCATTAGTGCTTGCTTGGAAACAGTGTGATTTCTTCTGGATTGCTATAAAGTACAATGAACAATTTGTACAGTACTTACAGGATTGTTCAACTGTCCATCTGGCTTCTTTCTTGTTGTCTAATTAAGAATTGAACCCAAAATTTCCCCCACACTCCCACCAAGGTAGATTAAGAATTTCATTGGTGCCAAAATTTGAAAAACAATTATTTCAGTAACACTTTAATCCAGTGGTGCATTTTTAATATAGAACATGCGCAACTTTGTAAACACACCCCAAAACATTAAGCATGTGTGATGAAACGAGTGTGATAACACTAACCATTCTGTTTCTCATTTCTCACATAATGTGGATTATAGCCAGTACTTTTTATAGCCCTTGCTTTTGTTCCCCAGCTCACCAGATTACAACTGCATTGTTCAATAACATATGGCTAAGGGGACATTGTAGTTCGGTGTACATATGTATATTGATGACTTGCAGTAAAGTTGCTATTCATTGTCTTTAAAGTGAAGCCAGGGGGATTATGGGTAGCGACCAGGTTGCAAGATGCTGGAGTGGGAAAATTAATTAGTGTCCATTGTTCTCACCAGGCTAGTCCAGACAGGCCATCTAACAGGGGAGGTTCTGTGGAAGAACAACTCATCTTCACTCCCCTCTCCAACCCCCCCTAGTCCAGCACTGACCAATGGTTAAGAAGAATAGACCCAGGGGTTTGCCCAGGGAGGGAAAAGACTGTGGAAATTAGACCCAAGATATAAGGAGCCACTTCAGGGGGGAGGGGGTGTTCATTCTGGGATTTCATTCATGAAGAGTGCAAGATCTGGTTTTGAGTTGTCGTTCTCTACTAGAGTCTATATATGCAGCTGAGTGAGATCCATGGGTCGTGAAGTCTGGACAGCCAGGTGACTAACTCCTTAAGCTAGTGGGGTGAGGGACAGATGATGTGGTAAACCTGCCTGGCATTTATTTACTGTGTGTACATAATATTCTAGTGTTGGTTGTATGCATTTGCCTAAGTGACTATGCGAATGCTAGAAGGTACTGGGTAGACTTCCCTGGCATAGGAAGGCACCTGTGGGTGGCCAGCCAGCATGAAGTGGTAGCATTGGGCCAGATAAACCCGGTATCTTCACAGCATGCATCCAATTATTCTTCTTCAATGTTCTACTACAATTCAGTATTTCCTTTTCTGAAACTCTCTGGAGGGCAGAAAAGTATGGATGCCAGTCAAACACATACGGGTATATTTGCTAAAATGCAAAAAGTGGAGAAGTTGCCTGTAATATCCAATCAGATTCTAGACATCATTTATTTAGTCTGTTCTACAAAATGACAGCTATAGGCAACATCTCCACTTTTTCAAATCTGCAGTTTAGTAAATATACCACATAGACTCCGACTCTCAGCAAGACATGTGAAGGCAGAGGGGGGAGTAGAAGGGAGAAAAATTTGCATTGCAGATTGCGCTCAGAGGGGTGTTCCAAATATTTAAAAGCTGTTTGAAGAAAGAAAAAAAAAATGGTAATTACCAATTTTCTTCTTATTACCTGTCACAGTTATGTTTAAGCAGCAATGAAAAATGAAGTGAGTTTATTTTAAGTAGCCTAATACATTTCTCCCATTTAATAAGACAGCAAATTATAAATCAGATATCCTGGAAAGTCATTGTTCTGAGGATTTAAATATAAATACATATTGAATTATGAAAGAGCTAACACATGGATTACAATAGGTAAATAAATCTATAAATAAATGGTTGAATTAGGTAGAAAATTTTCATCCCACACAGGAATGAATCTAAACAGATTAAATAATGCGTATTATAATCATAAGATCAAAGTCTAACAATCATACAACTGCCACACAATGTGTATGTACTGACTTGATCTTTCTGGTCTGTTAAATTAAAATGTTAAACTGTATGGAGCAATCACTTATTTAAACATTTAGAATCAGATTAAAAATAATCTGAATGCGTTAATTGAACATTTATGCGATTACACAAAACTGCAAGTTTCCATCCACAAACAAGAAAAACTAATAATCAGGCAGGAATGCCATTTTTGCCACACTCCTGGATAAAGCCGCTCGGCCAAATGTATTTTGGCTCTATTGCAGCCTGTTAGCGTTTTCAGAAGATAACCAAACAAACAGACTCATAGCAGTAATCTTCCGACCACATTTTCAGCCATGGTCTCAATTTCAAATTTGAGGACACTGTCATATCGGGCCAATTAGCCAACATTGGCTGCAATATTACAACAAATATTCTTCTTGCCTTACACAAACAAAACTGTCTCAAATAACAATGCCAATTTGATAGCCGTTATGAATACTTTAAAAGTTGTGTTTACGAGCTGAAAAGGACTTTACTGCTAACAACTCATTACTATGCATTTTAGGGGTTTCTCTTTATTATAGCTTTCTGGCAAAAAGAGAAGCCTTTTTGTTTTCTCTGGATTGTGCCAAATGCTAAGAGTACCTCGCTTACACAGGAATTTCAAAATGGGAAAAATGCAAAATAAATTGTCAAAACAAAGATTTTAGCACTCATCATACTTGGGCGCACAAGGTCCAAAATAAATTTGGGCCCTGGGATGATAGGTAGAATGTGGATTTAATTTGCTAATCTTCCTCTCAACTGCTGAATGTATCTACATAACTCAGATTCCCTTTCACAGAGTCTGTATATACATATAAATATCATATCTGGCTCTGTTGGTGTGAATCTATTGACAGAATTTAAGACTTCTCTTAATATTCATATGGGTCTCATTTGTGCATATGATTGTTTCTTTGGTTCACAATTCGGAAAGCTTCTGATTGAAGTGAATTAGTGTTTTTGTGTAACCTGACAAAATTAGGTGGTTTTTGCACTGCTGATTATTGTATTGAAGGAATCTCAGTATTTTATATATTTATATGACATGCTAGACCAAAAAGGGTTTTTAACCTGGTTATGCTTAATGTCAGTTCCCAAATGTTTTTAATTCTGCATATGTGTGGGTTTCCACTAACTAGAAAATGCATAGAAGGAAAAGAGGATTTTATACTCACGTTAAATCCATTTCTATGAGTCCATCTGGGGGACACTGCTTACCATGGGGGTTGTATGAGTGAAAGTGGAGTAAGCACTCAAATAGTTAACTTTCCTGCCGACAGGCTATATCCTCTCTGCAACCCCATGTTTACTTCAGTGTGCAATACAAAAGCCCGAAGGAAGGGAACCCCAACACCAAACGAATAACCACAGAAGATTAGAAGGGAGGGAACGCAGTGTCCCCCATATGGACTCAGAGAAATGGATTTTTGACTTCAATTTAGTGCCATTGTTATGTGAAACAATAGCATACATATATCCACTGGAAAGCTTTTCCCTTGTTTGACATATAACAAGATAATGATTTGCCTCTATTACTTGCGAACTGTCCAGCAATAGAGGCAGAATGTAGCAGCCACACCCAGGGATTTCCAGAAAAGGAAAGAAAAATAAACTTTCTTAGAGGATACTGTTTTGTCAAAGACATACACCGCAGTACCTCCCAACCATACAAATATGTATATATACAAACATGCACCTAGGTTCCAGCCTTTACTCCTATAGCAAACCTAGGTACAGAAATTATGATTTATGTGGCACAATGTTTTCTCCAAACAACAGCAGACATATATTCACTAAAACAATACTGTGTACAGTGTGAAAAAAAATGATAGAAAAAGGTAATTAGCCCTCCTGTTGGCCAAGAACCAGTTCAAATGATTGGAGAGAAGAGGACCCTGTCTCTGAATTACAGACTTTTCTCCAGTTCCCTGACTGTAGATAGGTGCCTCCCTTGTATTTCCTGGGTTGGAACATACCACCTTGTTGCAACAAACAGGGAGTTCCTTTTTAATCACTTCCTTCCCTCTCAGGCAGCCTGAGCATACAGGACAAATGCGGGCTTTTGTTAGCATAACCCCGCTGGCCTTTTATCTATAGCTATAAGTTTTCCAATAGCAGCTGCTCTGTTCTTTTGGTCTGAGCTAAGTGCCCCCCTCCAATGCAGCAGGGATTGGTATATTCCACAATGGCGCCCTGCACACAGAGACGTGGCGCTCACTGCCAGAAGACAGCAACGCTGTCTTAACGGCCCAGGGTAACAGCAGTTTCCTTACTCGGTGCTGTTACCAGAAACATCCCTGCAGAAGTCTCCTCTTGTCCGTGGCTGCTGCGCTCCGGTATATCAAGCTGAAAAACCTACATAAGCTGTGTATGTGCTCCCTATAACACATACACCTTCTAAAAAGGTAATAAGTAATATTTAAAAAGGAAATGGCTGCAGAGCAGCACACCAGAGGTCCTACTCCTCTGGCACTCAAACAAACATTGAAGTTCACACGGTGTTGCAGAGGGGATATAGCCTGTCGGCAGAAAAGTTAACTATTTGAGTGCTTACTCCACGTTCGCTCATACAACCCTCATGGTAAGCAGGGACCCCAGGTGGAGGTAAGAGAAATAGGGTTTTGCCATGTGCAGAATAAAATTTGACAATAAGATAATTGGAAAAAGAAATAACTAAGATATGTTGTCCTGGAGGCTTTGCGCAGTCATTTCCCCATGGCTGAAACTGGGGCTGTGTGACCCTTTGGTGGTAAGGAAGGGCAGGACCACAACCGCACAGCCATGATCATGGCCTTCGTAAAGTGCGGAATGAAAATGGTCACCTCATTAGGAGATAGTACAGCATTAACATTGTAATTCTTGAATAATGATCTTGCAGACTACTGCAAAAAAAAAAAAAAAAAAGAAGAAAGAAAGAAAGAAAGAAAGAGTGTCCTAATGAGGTTATCAGTTGTAAGACACCTCCCTTTTAAAAGGGCTTCATCTTGCCGGCAGGCCTAGTTTCATGTCCCTGTTGTTTTCAACATAGTTACGTGCTACCTTACATTAGACGGAAATGTATTTTTTGCTTTTATCATTATAATTTCTCTGATGGGGATTATATTGGTATTTACATGGACTTATAAATTTAATTTCTAAACATATATTTGAATGCTGTGTTCATTAACATTTACTAAATACTCTCATGTCTCTGATAAAGAGGTATCCCATTTGGATATTTTTTTTATTATTTATTTTTTTTGTATTTTAGCAAAAACAGTTAAATTTCATTCTGTTAAGTGTCAGTGAATGGACTATTCTTTTTAATTCTGCCCTGCACCAACCAAAGCTACAGGACAGGGAACCAAATGATCTAAAATTCAGCGTAAAGTAGAATTCAATTTCCACTTGTAGCATCATGATGTCTCATTCATGATATTATCTTCTTTTATTTATTTAGCTTATTATTTATTTATATAGTATAAACAATTTACACAGCCCCAAAGTATCTAGGGGAAACCCACACAAAAAAAGAGAAAATACAAACTTCATGCAGCCTGATCGGAACTGAACCCATGACACCAGTATTAAGGTCCAGCAATGATAACTACTGTGCCACCATCGGTGAGCACTTACTTGTTTTTAAGTATGCACCCTGCTGCAAAACCTTACTTCCTGCACTTAAGTGACATTTATGATTATTGTTGCCTACATTATTAAAATAGAAGATTTTCTCATGTTCCCTGCTACAAAAATATAGTATTGTCTCTATATTCCCAAACAATGCAAGTCTTAATACTCTCTTAAGGAACTATGGGATGGGACAAGTTGCTTCTTATATGTTCCATTTGGCCAACTATGTATCCAGAGAAACAATTAATATTTTGCAATAATACTGGCGTTTCCAGAAATGGGACAATAATTCTGTTCATAATCTCTCCAGGAAAATACTAATGGATCTCAAATGAAGAGCTGTCAAAAGACAATGTTTACATTAAATACTTGTTGCCTTGTCACGCTCTGCTACACAATATCATAAGTAGATTTTCATGTGCTTACCCAAGAATCATCAATACACTTTATATATTATTCGTACTCGGAGTAAAAAGGAATTCTGCATAAAAACAATGGTTTTTGAGCTTCAATGCAGAATCTAGAAAATACAGCAATCACAGGGGACAGACATGAAATGATGCATAGAAAAAAAATACAGGTGTTTTACTTTGATAGCGTAGACACTGATACTTTTAAACAGATTATATAAATATATTAGATAAAGAGTGCACTCATCATACCAAAATAGTCCTTTACTTCAAACAAGTAGGTTAATTCATGATCAACATTTCAGTCTTCCTATAGGACTTTGACAAGACATATAATAAGTGAAACAGTAGAGAAAAAAAGACATGTCTACAATTACCTGGCTTTATTTAGGCACCAAAGTTTATCAGCTGTAGCCCTCGATTCACTCAGAACATTATATGTTCCAGTGACTCCTATTACATCCAATTGGCTGGCACTGCTATGTGATCAACCCTGGCACCTGCCAATGTGAACCTATATATGTCCGAGTACGAGAAAAATATCTAACTTAAATAGAGTTCTAAAATACTATATTATAAAAGATAGATCAATGATGTCTTTCTAATTTGGGTAGATACCAAAGAAAAGTTTATTAAATGTATAAATGACTTAAACATGTTGCAGTGTTCTCCCCAGAAAATTTTGCCAGCCGGGTGGCATTAAGAAGCAGCCGAGTGGGGGTAGATGTAACACATTGCTATAATAATGAAAAATGCTGGAGCTTATTGGCCACACCTGGTCAGACTGGTGGTCAGTGGTGTAACAAACTGTTGGCTGTAGTGTTCACATAATGCCTGTACTAATAAGAGAAACAATGGTTTATTTTAATATAATAGTACTCTGATGGGCTCCAAGAGCTGGGTGGCAAGTAAAAACAGCCGGGTGGATCACCCCGAAAATAGGTGCTGGGGAGAACACTGTGTTGGATACACCAGTACAGGTCACATACAACACAGATACAAACAAAATGGACTTTCTTGATATCACAATTTTTCAAAATGGATCTGAATCTTGGCAACACACTTTACCGCAAAAGAGCACACTGCAATACTGTTCTGTATCGGACTAATCACCAGCCACCTGTCCTTCAAGGTTTACCTATCTCCCAATTTATGAGAGTTCTATGCAACAATACAGAACAGGACTTGGTTAAAGAACAACTCCAAACAAATGCAAATACATTTCTTTGATGGGGGATACACCCCAAAACATTATTGAGAGGTGCCATACCAAAGCTAGAAAACAATATATTTTTGAAAAGAAAACTCTTACTACTGAGGCACATATGATTAAGAAAAACAATAAAACACCACTGGCCAATTGTGGCAACTGATTCAGCACTAAAACATGGAAGCATTAAA
>NW_027447511.1:0-30116 GCF_038048845.1 Mixophyes fleayi | reverse complement strand
TCATAATTCTTGTTTCTCATGACATTTCTAACATTGCCCACAATTATCAACTTTCTAAGTCTTTCTGAGCAGGAGAAATCGCAAAACATAGTCATTTCTTCATTGCCGTCCAAAAACAACGCTTTTTTGCATTCCTGTCTCACTTTCTCTTGTAAACAATGATTTACATCAATCCTTTTACATAATTCTTGTTTCTCATGACATTTCTAACATTGCCCACAATTATCAACTTTCTAAGTCTTTCTGAGCACGAGAAATTGCAAAACATAGTCATTTCTTCATTGCCGTCCAAAAACAACGCTTTTTTGCATTCCTGTCTCACTTTCTCTTAGAAACAATGATTTACATCAATCCTTTTACATAATTCTTGTTTCTCATGACATTTCTAATATTGCCCACAATTATCAACTTTCTAAGTCTTTCTGAGCAGGAGAAATCGCAAAACATAGTCATTTCTTCATTGCCGTCCAAAAACAACGCTTTTTTGCATTCCTGTCTCACTTTCTCTTAGAAACAATGATTTACATCAATCCTTTTACATAATTCTTGTTTCTCATGACATTTCTAACATTGCCCACAATTATCAAATTTCTAAGTCTTTCTGAGCAGGAGAAATCGCAAAACATAGTCATTTCTTCATTGCCATCCAAAAACAACGCTTTTTTGCATTTCTGTCTCACTTTCTCTTGTAAACAATGATTTACATCAATCCTTTTACATAATTCTTGTTTCTCATGACATTTCTAATATTGCCCACAATTATCAACTTTCTAAGTCTTTCTGAGCAGGAGAAATCGCAAAACATAGTCATTTCTTCATTGCCGTCCAAAAACAACGCTTTTTTGCATTCCTGTCTCACTTTCTCTTAGAAACAATGATTTACATCAATCCTTTTACATAATTCTTGTTTCTCATGACATTTCTAACATTGCCCACAATTATCAACTTTCTAAGTCTTTCTGAGCAGGAGAAATCGCAAAACATCGTCATTTCTTCATTGCCATCCAAAAACAACGCTTTTTTGCATTCCTGTCTCACTTTCTCTTAGAAACAATGATTTACATCAATCCTTTTACATAATTCTTGTTTCTCATGACATTTCTAACATTGCCCACAATTATCAACTTTCTAAGTCTTTCTGAGCACGATAAATCGCGAAATATAGTCATTTCTTCATTGCCGTCCAAAAACAACGTTTTTTTGCATTTCTGTCTCACTTTCTCTTGTAAACAATGATTTACATCAATCCTTTTACATAATTCTTGTTTCTCATGACATTTCTAACATTGCCCACAATTATCAACTTTCTAAGTCTTTCTGAGCAGGAGAAATCGCAAAATATAGTCATTTCTTCATTGCCGTCCAAAAACAACGCTTTTTTGCATTTCTGTCTCACTTTCTCTTGTAAACAATGATTTACATCAATCCTTTTACATAATTCTTGTTTCTCATGACATTTCTAACATTGCCCACAATTATCAACTTTCTAAGTCTTTCTGAGCAGGAGAAATCGCAAAACATAGTCATTTCTTCATTGCCGTCCAAAAACAACGCTTTTTTGCATTCCTGTCTCACTTTCTCTTAGAAACAATGATTTACATCAATCCTTTTACATAATTCTTGTTTCTCATGACATTTCTAACATTGCCCACAATTATCAACTTTCTAAGTCTTTCTGAGCACGAGAAATCGCGAAATATAGTCATTTCTTCATTTCCGTCCAAAAACAACGCTTTTTTGCATTTCTGTCTCACTTTCTCTTGTAAACAATGATTTACATCAATCCTTTTACATAATTCTTGTTTCTCATGACATTTCTAACATTGCCCACAATTATCAACTTTCTAAGTCTTTCTGAGCAGGAGAAATCGCAAAACATAGTCATTTCTTAATTGCCATCCAAAAACAACGCTTTTTTGCATTTCTGTCTCACTTTCTCTTGTAAACAATGATTTACATCAATCCTTTTACATAATTCTTGTTTCTCATGACATTTCTAACATTGCCCACAATTATCAACTTTCTAAGTCTTTCTGAGCAGGAGAAATCGCAAAACATAGTCATTTCTTCATTGCCGTCCAAAAACAACGCTTTTTTGCATTCCTGTCTCACTTTCTCTTGTAAACAATGATTTACATCAATCCTTTTACATAATTCTTGTTTCTCATGACATTTCTAACATTGCCCACAATTATCAACTTTCTAAGTCTTTCTGAGCACGAGAAATTGCAAAACATAGTCATTTCTTCATTGCCGTCCAAAAACAACGCTTTTTTGCATTCCTGTCTCACTTTCTCTTAGAAACAATGATTTACATCAATCCTTTTACATAATTCTTGTTTCTCATGACATTTCTAATATTGCCCACAATTATCAACTTTCTAAGTCTTTCTGAGCAGGAGAAATCGCAAAACATAGTCATTTCTTCATTGCCGTCCAAAAACAACGCTTTTTTGCATTCCTGTCTCACTTTCTCTTAGAAACAATGATTTACATCAATCCTTTTACATAATTCTTGTTTCTCATGACATTTCTAATATTGCCCACAATTATCAACTTTCTAAGTCTTTCTGAGCAGGAGAAATCGCAAAACATAGTCATTTCTTCATTGCCATCCAAAAACAACGCTTTTTTGCATTTCTGTCTCACTTTCTCTTGTAAACAATGATTTACATCAATCCTTTTACATAATTCTTGTTTCTCATGACATTTCTAACATTGCCCACAATTATCAACTTTCTAAGTCTTTCTGAGCAGGAGAAATCGCAAAACATTGTCATTTCTTCATTGCCGTCCAAAAACAACGCTTTTTTGCATTCCTGTCTCACTTTCTCTTA
The DNA here is from genome assembly GCF_038048845.1 of Mixophyes fleayi. NCBI lineage: Eukaryota > Metazoa > Chordata > Amphibia > Anura > Limnodynastidae > Mixophyes > Mixophyes fleayi. The sequence continues at coordinate 27,279 of NW_027447511.1, read as the reverse complement.
GAAACAATGATTTACATCAATCCTTTTACATAATTCTTGTTTCTCATGACATTTCTAATATTGCCCACAATTATCAACTTTCTCAGTCTTTCTGAGCAGGAGAAATCGCAAAACATAGTCATTTCTTCATTGCCGTCCAAAAACAACGCTTTTTTGCATTTCTGTCTCACTTTCACTTGTAAACAATGATTTACATCAATCCTTTTACATAATTCTTGTTTCTCATGACATTTCTAACATTGCCCACAATTATCAACCTTCTAAGTCTTTCTGAGCACGAGAAATCGCGAAATATAGTCATTTCTTCATTGCCGTCCAAAAACAACGCTTTTTTGCATTTCTGTCTCACTTTCTCTTGTAAACAATGATTTACATCAATCCTTTTACATAATTCTTGTTTCTCATGACATTTCTAACATTGCCCACAATTATCAACTTTCTAAGTCTTTCTGAGCAGGAGAAATCGCAAAACATAGTCATTTCTTCATTGCCGTCCAAAAACAACGCTTTTTTGCATTCCTGTCTCACTTTCTCTTAGAAACAATGATTTACATCAATCCTTTTACATAATTCTTGTTTCTCATGACATTTCTAACATTGCCCACAATTATCAACTTTCTAAGTCTTTCTGAGCACGAGAAATCGCGAAATATAGTCATTTCTTCATTGCCGTCCAAAAACAACGCTTTTTTGCATTTCTGTCTCACTTTCTCTTGTAAACAATGATTTACATCAATCCTTTTACATAATTCTTGTTTCTCATGACATTTCTAACATTGCCCACAATTATCAACTTTCTAAGTCTTTCTGAGCAGGAGAAATCGCAAAACATAGTCATTTCTTCATTGCCGTCCAAAAACAACGCTTTTTTGCATTCCTGTCTCACTTTCTCTTAGAAACAATGATTTACATCAATCCTTTTACATAATTCTTGTTTCTCATGACATTTCTAACATTGCCCACAATTATCAACTTTCTAAGTCTTTCTGAGCACGAGAAATCGCGAAATATAGTCATTTCTTCATTGCCGTCCAAAAACAACGCTTTTTTGCATTCCTGTCTCACTTTCTCTTAGAAACAATGATTTACATCAATCCTTTTACATAATTCTTGTTTCTCATGACATTTCTAACATTGCCCACAATTATCAACTTTCTAAGTCTTTCTGAGCACGAGAAATCGCGAAATATAGTCATTTCTTCATTGCCGTCCAAAAACAACGCTTTTTTGCATTCCTGTCTCACTTTCTCTTAGAAACAATGATTTACATCAATCCTTTTACATAATTCTTGTTTCTCATGACATTTCTAATATTGCCCACAATTATCAACTTTCTAAGTCTTTCTGAGCAGGAGAAATCGCAAAACATAGTCATTTCTTCATTGCCGTCCAAAAACAACGCTTTTTTGCATTCCTGTCTCACTTTCTCTTAGAAACAATGATTTACATCAATCCTTTTACATAATTCTTGTTTCTCATGACATTTCTAACATTGCCCACAATTATCAAATTTCTAAGTCTTTCTGAGCAGGAGAAATCGCAAAACATAGTCATTTCTTCATTGCCATCCAAAAACAACGCTTTTTTGCATTTCTGTCTCACTTTCTCTTGTAAACAATGATTTACATCAATCCTTTTACATAATTCTTGTTTCTCATGACATTTCTAATATTGCCCACAATTATCAACTTTCTAAGTCTTTCTGAGCAGGAGAAATCGCAAAACATAGTCATTTCTTCATTGCCGTCCAAAAACAACGCTTTTTTGCATTCCTGTCTCACTTTCTCTTAGAAACAATGATTTACATCAATCCTTTTACATAATTCTTGTTTCTCATGACATTTCTAACATTGCCCACAATTATCAACTTTCTAAGTCTTTCTGAGCAGGAGAAATCGCAAAACATCGTCATTTCTTCATTGCCATCCAAAAACAACGCTTTTTTGCATTCCTGTCTCACTTTCTCTTAGAAACAATGATTTACATCAATCCTTTTACATAATTCTTGTTTCTCATGACATTTCTAACATTGCCCACAATTATCAACTTTCTAAGTCTTTCTGAGCACGATAAATCGCGAAATATAGTCATTTCTTCATTGCCGTCCAAAAACAACGTTTTTTTTGCATTTCTGTCTCACTTTCTCTTGTAAACAATGATTTACATCAATCCTTTTACATAATTCTTGTTTCTCATGACATTTCTAACATTGCCCACAATTATCAACTTTCTAAGTCTTTCTGAGCAGGAGAAATCGCAAAATATAGTCATTTCTTCATTGCCGTCCAAAAACAACGCTTTTTTGCATTTCTGTCTCACTTTCTCTTGTAAACAATGATTTACATCAATCCTTTTACATAATTCTTGTTTCTCATGACATTTCTAACATTGCCCACAATTATCAACTTTCTAAGTCTTTCTGAGCAGGAGAAATCGCAAAACATAGTCATTTCTTCATTGCCGTCCAAAAACAACGCTTTTTTGCATTCCTGTCTCACTTTCTCTTAGAAACAATGATTTACATCAATCCTTTTACATAATTCTTGTTTCTCATGACATTTCTAACATTGCCCACAATTATCAACTTTCTAAGTCTTTCTGAGCACGAGAAATCGCGAAATATAGTCATTTCTTCATTTCCGTCCAAAAACAACGCTTTTTTGCATTTCTGTCTCACTTTCTCTTGTAAACAATGATTTACATCAATCCTTTTACATAATTCTTGTTTCTCATGACATTTCTAACATTGCCCACAATTATCAACTTTCTAAGTCTTTCTGAGCAGGAGAAATCGCAAAACATAGTCATTTCTTAATTGCCATCCAAAAACAACGCTTTTTTGCATTTCTGTCTCACTTTCTCTTGTAAACAATGATTTACATCAATCCTTTTACATAATTCTTGTTTCTCATGACATTTCTAACATTGCCCACAATTATCAACTTTCTAAGTCTTTCTGAGCAGGAGAAATCGCAAAACATAGTCATTTCTTCATTGCCGTCCAAAAACAACGCTTTTTTGCATTCCTGTCTCACTTTCTCTTGTAAACAATGATTTACATCAATCCTTTTACATAATTCTTGTTTCTCATGACATTTCTAACATTGCCCACAATTATCAACTTTCTAAGTCTTTCTGAGCACGAGAAATTGCAAAACATAGTCATTTCTTCATTGCCGTCCAAAAACAACGCTTTTTTGCATTCCTGTCTCACTTTCTCTTAGAAACAATGATTTACATCAATCCTTTTACATAATTCTTGTTTCTCATGACATTTCTAATATTGCCCACAATTATCAACTTTCTAAGTCTTTCTGAGCAGGAGAAATCGCAAAACATAGTCATTTCTTCATTGCCGTCCAAAAACAACGCTTTTTTGCATTCCTGTCTCACTTTCTCTTAGAAACAATGATTTACATCAATCCTTTTACATAATTCTTGTTTCTCATGACATTTCTAATATTGCCCACAATTATCAACTTTCTAAGTCTTTCTGAGCAGGAGAAATCGCAAAACATAGTCATTTCTTCATTGCCATCCAAAAACAACGCTTTTTTGCATTTCTGTCTCACTTTCTCTTGTAAACAATGATTTACATCAATCCTTTTACATAATTCTTGTTTCTCATGACATTTCTAACATTGCCCACAATTATCAACTTTCTAAGTCTTTCTGAGCAGGAGAAATCGCAAAACATTGTCATTTCTTCATTGCCGTCCAAAAACAACGCTTTTTTGCATTCCTGTCTCACTTTCTCTTAGAAACAATGATTTACATCAATCCTTTTACATAATTCTTGTTTCTCATGACATTTCTAATATTGCCCACAATTATCAACTTTCTAAGTCTTTCTGAGCAGGAGAAATCGCAAAACATAGTCATTTCTTCATTGCCGTCCAAAAACAACGCTTTTTTGCATTTCTGTCTCACTTTCACTTGTAAACAATGATTTACATCAATCCTTTTACATAATTCTTGTTTCTCATGACATTTCTAACATTGCCCACAATTATCAACCTTCTAAGTCTTTCTGAGCACGAGAAATCGCGAAATATAGTCATTTCTTCATTGCCGTCCAAAAACAACGCTTTTTTGCATTTCTGTCTCACTTTCTCTTGTAAACAATGATTTACATCATCCTTTTACATAATTCTTGTTTCTCATGACATTTCTAACATTGCCCACAATTATCAACTTTCTAAGTCTTTCTGAGCAGGAGAAATCGCAAAACATAGTCATTTCTTCATTGCCGTCCAAAAACAACGCTTTTTTGCATTCCTGTCTCACTTTCTCTTAGAAACAATGATTTACATCAATCCTTTTACATAATTCTTGTTTCTCATGACATTTCTAACATTGCCCACAATTATCAACTTTCTAAGTCTTTCTGAGCACGAGAAATCGCGAAATATAGTCATTTCTTCATTGCCGTCCAAAAACAACGCTTTTTTGCATTTCTGTCTCACTTTCTCTTGTAAACAATGATTTACATCAATCCTTTTACATAATTCTTGTTTCTCATGACATTTCTAACATTGCCCACAATTATCAACTTTCTAAGTCTTTCTGAGCAGGAGAAATCGCAAAACATAGTCATTTCTTCATTGCCGTCCAAAAACAACGCTTTTTTGCATTCCTGTCTCACTTTCTCTTAGAAACAATGATTTACATCAATCCTTTTACATAATTCTTGTTTCTCATGACATTTCTAACATTGCCCACAATTATCAACTTTCTAAGTCTTTCTGAGCACGAGAAATCGCGAAATATAGTCATTTCTTCATTGCCGTCCAAAAACAACGCTTTTTTGCATTCCTGTCTCACTTTCTCTTAGAACCAATGATTTACATCAATCCTTTTACATAATTCTTGTTTCTCATGACATTTCTAACATTGCCCACAATTATCAACTTTCTAAGTCTTTCTGAGCACGAGAAATCGCGAAATATAGTCATTTCTTCATTGCCGTCCAAAAACAACGCTTTTTTGCATTCCTGTCTCACTTTCTCTTAGAAACAATGATTTACATCAATCCTTTTACATAATTCTTGTTTCTCATGACATTTCTAATATTGCCCACAATTATCAACTTTCTAAGTCTTTCTGAGCAGGAGAAATCGCAAAACATAGTCATTTCTTCATTGCCGTCCAAAAACAACGCTTTTTTGCATTCCTGTCTCACTTTCTCTTAGAAACAATGATTTACATCAATCCTTTTACATAATTCTTGTTTCTCATGACATTTCTAACATTGCCCACAATTATCAACTTTCTAAGTCTTTCTGAGCAGGAGAAATCGCAAAACATAGTCATTTCTTCATTGCCCATTCCAAAAACAACGCTTTTTTGCATTCCTGTCTCACTTTCTCTTAGAAACAATGATTTACATCAATCCTTTTACATAATTCTTGTTTCTCATGACATTTCTAACATTGCCCACAATTATCAACTTTCTAAGTCTTTCTGAGCACGAGAAATCGCGAAATATAGTCATTTCTTCATTGCCGTCCAAAAACAACGTTTTTTTGCATTTCTGTCTCACTTTCTCTTGTAAACAATGATTTACATCAATCCTTTTACATAATTCTTGTTTCTCATGACATTTCTAACATTGCCCACAATTATCAACTTTCTAAGTCTTTCTGAGCAGGAGAAATCGCAAAATATAGTCATTTCTTCATTGCCGTCCAAAAACAACGCTTTTTTGCATTTCTGTCTCACTTTCTCTTGTAAACAATGATTTACATCAATCCTTTTACATAATTCTTGTTTCTCATGACATTTCTAACATTGCCCACAATTATCAACTTTCTAAGTCTTTCTGAGCAGGAGAAATCGCAAACATAGTCATTTCTTCATTGCCGTCCAAAAACAACGCTTTTTTGCATTCCTGTCTCACTTTCTCTTAGAAACAATGATTTACATCAATCCTTTTACATAATTCTTGTTTCTCATGACATTTCTAACATTGCCCACAATTATCAACTTTCTAAGTCTTTCTGAGCACGAGAAATCGCGAAATATAGTCATTTCTTCATTGCCTCCAAAAACAACGCTTTTTTGCATTTCTGTCTCACTTTCTCTTGTAAACAATGATTTACATCAATCCTTTTACATAATTCTTGTTTCTCATGACATTTCTAACATTGCCCACAATTATCAACTTTCTAAGTCTTTCTGAGCAGGAGAAATCGCAAAACATAGTCATTTCTTCATTGCCGTCCAAAAACAACGCTTTTTTGCATTCCTGTCTCACTTTCTCTTGTAAACAATGATTTACATCAATCCTTTTACATAATTCTTGTTTCTCATGACATTTCTAACATTGCCCACAATTATCAACTTTCTAAGTCTTTCTGAGCACGAGAAATTGCAAAACATAGTCATTTCTTCATTGCCGTCCAAAAACAACGCTTTTTTGCATTCCTGTCTCACTTTCTCTTAGAAACAATGATTTACATCAATCCTTTTACATAATTCTTGTTTCTCATGACATTTCTAATATTGCCCACAATTATCAACTTTCTAAGTCTTTCTGAGCAGGAGAAATCGCAAAACATAGTCATTTCTTCATTGCCGTCCAAAAACAACGCTTTTTTGCATTCCTGTCTCACTTTCTCTTAGAAACAATGATTTACATCAATCCTTTTACATAATTCTTGTTTCTCATGACATTTCTAACATTGCCCACAATTATCAACTTTCTAAGTCTTTCTGAGCAGGAGAAATCGCAAAACATAGTCATTTCTTCATTGCCGTCCAAAAACAACGCTTTTTTGCATTCCTGTCTCACTTTCTCTTAGAAACAATGATTTACATCAATCCTTTTACATAATTCTTGTTTCTCATGACATTTCTAACATTGCCCACAATTATCAACTTTCTAAGTCTTTCTGAGCACGAGAAATCGCAAAATATAGTCATTTCTTCATTGCCGTCCAAAAACAACGCTTTTTTGCATTTCTGTCTCACTTTCTCTTGTAAACAATGATTTACATCAATCCTTTTACATAATTCTTGTTTCTCATGACATTTCTAACATTGCCCACAATTATCAACTTTCTAATTCTTTCTGAGCAGGAAAAATCGCAAAATATAGTCATTTCTTCATTGCCGTCCAAAAACAACGCTTTTTTGCATTCCTGTCTCACTTTCTCTTAGAAACAATGATTTGCATCAATCCTTTTACATAATTCTTGTTTCTCATGACATTTCTAATATTGCCCACAATTATCAACTTTCTAAGTCTTTCTGAGCAGGAGAAATCGCAAAACATAGTCATTTCTTCATTGCCGTCCAAAAACAACGCTTTTTTGCATTCCTGTCTCACTTTCTCTTAGAAACAATGATTTACATCAATCCTTTTACATAATTCTTGTTTCTCATGACATTTCTAACATTGCCCACAATTATCAACTTTCTAAGTCTTTCTGAGCACGAGAAATCGCGAAATATAGTCATTTCTTCATTGCCGTCCAAAAACAACGCTTTTTTGCATTCCTGTCTCACTTTCTCTTAGAAACAATGATTTACATCAATCCTTTTACATAATTCTTGTTTCTCATGACATTTCTAATATTGCCCACAATTATCAACTTTCTAAGTCTTTCTGAGCAGGAGAAATCGCAAAACATAGTCATTTCTTCATTGCCGTCCAAAAACAACGCTTTTTTGCATTCCTGTCTCACTTTCTCTTAGAAACAATGATTTACATCAATCCTTTTACATAATTCTTGTTTCTCATGACATTTCTAACATTGCCCACAATTATCAACTTTCTAAGTCTTTCTGAGCAGGAGAAATCGCAAAACATAGTCATTTCTTCATTGCCGTCCAAAAACAACGCTTTTTTGCATTCCTGTCTCACTTTCTCTTAGAAACAATGATTTACATCAATCCTTTTACATAATTCTTGTTTCTCATGACATTTCTAACATTGCCCACAATTATCAACTTTCTAAGTCTTTCTGAGCACGAGAAATCGCGAAATATAGTCATTTCTTCATTGCCGTCCAAAAACAACGCTTTTTTGCATTTCTGTCTCACTTTCTCTTGTAAACAATGATTTACATCAATCCTTTTACATAATTCTTGTTTCTCATGACATTTCTAACATTGCCCACAATTATCAACCTTCTAAGTCTTTCTGAGCACGAGAAATCGCGAAATATAGTCATTTCTTCATTGCCGTCCAAAAACAACGCTTTTTTGCATTTCTGTCTCACTTTCTCTTGTAAACAATGATTTACATCAATCCTTTTACATAATTCTTGTTTCTCATGACATTTCTAACATTGCCCACAATTATCAACTTTCTAAGTCTTTCTGAGCAGGAGAAATCGCAAAACATAGTCATTTCTTCATTGCCGTCCAAAAACAACGCTTTTTTGCATTCCTGTCTCACTTTCTCTTAGAAACAATGATTTACATCAATCCTTTTACATAATTCTTGTTTCTCATGACATTTCTAACATTGCCCACAATTATCAACTTTCTAAGTCTTTCTGAGCACGAGAAATCGCGAAATATAGTCATTTCTTCATTGCCGTCCAAAAACAACGCTTTTTTGCATTTCTGTCTCACTTTCTCTTGTAAACAATGATTTACATCAATCCTTTTACATAATTCTTGTTTCTCATGACATTTCTAACATTGCCCACAATTATCAACTTTCTAAGTCTTTCTGAGCAGGAGAAATCGCAAAACATAGTCATTTCTTCATTGCCGTCCAAAAACAACGCTTTTTTGCATTCCTGTCTCACTTTCTCTTAGAAACAATGATTTACATCAATCCTTTTACATAATTCTTGTTTCTCATGACATTTCTAACATTGCCCACAATTATCAACTTTCTAAGTCTTTCTGAGCACGAGAAATCGCGAAATATAGTCATTTCTTCATTGCCGTCCAAAAACAACGCTTTTTTGCATTCCTGTCTCACTTTCTCTTAGAACCAATGATTTACATCAATCCTTTTACATAATTCTTGTTTCTCATGACATTTCTAACATTGCCCACAATTATCAACTTTCTAAGTCTTTCTGAGCACGAGAAATCGCGAAATATAGTCATTTCTTCATTGCCGTCCAAAAACAACGCTTTTTTGCATTCCTGTCTCACTTTCTCTTAGAAACAATGATTTACATCAATCCTTTTACATAATTCTTGTTTCTCATGACATTTCTAATATTGCCCACAATTATCAACTTTCTAAGTCTTTCTGAGCAGGAGAAATCGCAAAACATAGTCATTTCTTCATTGCCGTCCAAAAACAACGCTTTTTTGCATTCCTGTCTCACTTTCTCTTAGAAACAATGATTTACATCAATCCTTTTACATAATTCTTGTTTCTCATGACATTTCTAACATTGCCCACAATTATCAACTTTCTAAGTCTTTCTGAGCAGGAGAAATCGCAAAACATAGTCATTTCTTCATTGCCATCCAAAAACAACGCTTTTTTGCATTCCTGTCTCACTTTCTCTTAGAAACAATGATTTACATCAATCCTTTTACATAATTCTTGTTTCTCATGACATTTCTAACATTGCCCACAATTATCAACTTTCTAAGTCTTTCTGAGCACGAGAAATCGCGAAATATAGTCATTTCTTCATTGCCGTCCAAAAACAACGTTTTTTTGCATTTCTGTCTCACTTTCTCTTGTAAACAATGATTTACATCAATCCTTTTACATAATTCTTGTTTCTCATGACATTTCTAACATTGCCCACAATTATCAACTTTCTAAGTCTTTCTGAGCAGGAGAAATCGCAAAATATAGTCATTTCTTCATTGCCGTCCAAAAACAACGCTTTTTTGCATTTCTGTCTCACTTTCTCTTGTAAACAATGATTTACATCAATCCTTTTACATAATTCTTGTTTCTCATGACATTTCTAACATTGCCCACAATTATCAACTTTCTAAGTCTTTCTGAGCAGGAGAAATCGCAAAACATAGTCATTTCTTCATTGCCGTCCAAAAACAACGCTTTTTTGCATTCCTGTCTCACTTTCTCTTAGAAACAATGATTTACATCAATCCTTTTACATAATTCTTGTTTCTCATGACATTTCTAACATTGCCCACAATTATCAACTTTCTAAGTCTTTCTGAGCACGAGAAATCGCGAAATATAGTCATTTCTTCATTGCCGTCCAAAAACAACGCTTTTTTGCATTTCTGTCTCACTTTCTCTTGTAAACAATGATTTACATCAATCCTTTTACATAATTCTTGTTTCTCATGACATTTCTAACATTGCCCACAATTATCAACTTTCTAAGTCTTTCTGAGCAGGAGAAATCGCAAAACATAGTCATTTCTTCATTGCCGTCCAAAAACAACGCTTTTTTGCATTCCTGTCTCACTTTCTCTTGTAAACAATGATTTACATCAATCCTTTTACATAATTCTTGTTTCTCATGACATTTCTAACATTGCCCACAATTATCAACTTTCTAAGTCTTTCTGAGAACGAGAAATTGCAAAACATAGTCATTTCTTCATTGCCGTCCAAAAACAACGCTTTTTTGCATTCCTGTCTCACTTTCTCTTAGAAACAATGATTTACATCAATCCTTTTACATAATTCTTGTTTCTCATGACATTTCTAATATTGCCCACAATTATCAACTTTCTAAGTCTTTCTGAGCAGGAGAAATCGCAAAACATAGTCATTTCTTCATTGCCGTCCAAAAACAACGCTTTTTTGCATTCCTGTCTCACTTTCTCTTAGAAACAATGATTTACATCAATCCTTTTACATAATTCTTGTTTCTCATGACATTTCTAACATTGCCCACAATTATCAACTTTCTAAGTCTTTCTGAGCAGGAGAAATCGCAAAACATAGTCATTTCTTCATTGCCGTCCAAAAACAACGCTTTTTTGCATTCCTGTCTCACTTTCTCTTAGAAACAATGATTTACATCAATCCTTTTACATAATTCTTGTTTCTCATGACATTTCTAACATTGCCCACAATTATCAACTTTCTAAGTCTTTCTGAGCACGAGAAATCGCAAAATATAGTCATTTCTTCATTGCCGTCCAAAAACAACGCTTTTTTGCATTTCTGTCTCACTTTCTCTTGTAAACAATGATTTACATCAATCCTTTTACATAATTCTTGTTTCTCATGACATTTCTAACATTGCCCACAATTATCAACTTTCTAATTCTTTCTGAGCAGGAAAAATCGCAAAATATAGTCATTTCTTCATTGCCGTCCAAAAACAACGCTTTTTTGCATTCCTGTCTCACTTTCTCTTAGAAACAATGATTTGCATCAATCCTTTTACATAATTCTTGTTTCTCATGACATTTCTAATATTGCCCACAATTATCAACTTTCTAAGTCTTTCTGAGCAGGAGAAATCGCAAAACATAGTCATTTCTTCATTGCCGTCCAAAAACAACGCTTTTTTGCATTCCTGTCTCACTTTCTCTTAGAAACAATGATTTACATCAATCCTTTTACATAATTCTTGTTTCTCATGACATTTCTAACATTGCCCACAATTATCAACTTTCTAAGTCTTTCTGAGCACGAGAAATCGCGAAATATAGTCATTTCTTCATTGCCGTCCAAAAACAACGCTTTTTTGCATTCCTGTCTCACTTTCTCTTAGAAACAATGATTTACATCAATCCTTTTACATAATTCTTGTTTCTCATGACATTTCTAATATTGCCCACAATTATCAACTTTCTAAGTCTTTCTGAGCAGGAGAAATCGCAAAACATAGTCATTTCTTCATTGCCGTCCAAAAACAACGCTTTTTTGCATTCCTGTCTCACTTTCTCTTAGAAACAATGATTTACATCAATCCTTTTACATAATTCTTGTTTCTCATGACATTTCTAACATTGCCCACAATTATCAACTTTCTAAGTCTTTCTGAGCAGGAGAAATCGCAAAACATAGTCATTTCTTCATTGCCGTCCAAAAACAACGCTTTTTTGCATTCCTGTCTCACTTTCTCTTAGAAACAATGATTTACATCAATCCTTTTACATAATTCTTGTTTCTCATGACATTTCTAACATTGCCCACAATTATCAACTTTCTAAGTCTTTCTGAGCACGAGAAATCGCGAAATATAGTCATTTCTTCATTGCCGTCCAAAAACAACGCTTTTTTGCATTTCTGTCTCACTTTCTCTTGTAAACAATGATTTACATCAATCCTTTTACATAATTCTTGTTTCTCATGACATTTCTAACATTGCCCACAATTATCAACTTTCTAAGTCTTTCTGAGCAGGAGAAATCGCAAAATATAGTCATTTCTTCATTGCCGTCCAAAAACAACGCTTTTTTGCATTCCTGTCTCACTTTCTCTTAGAAACAATGATTTACATCAATCCTTTTACATAATTCTTGTTTCTCATGACATTTCTAATATTGCCCACAATTATCAACTTTCTAAGTCTTTCTGAGCAGGAGAAATCGCAAAACATAGTCATTTCTTCATTGCCGTCCAAAAACAATGCTTTTTTGCATTCCTGTCTCACTTTCTCTTAGAAACAATGATTTACATCAATCCTTTTACATAATTCTTGTTTCTCATGACATTTCTAACATTGCCCACAATTATCAACTTTCTAAGTCTTTCTGAGCAGGAGAAATCGCAAAACATAGTCATTTCTTCATTGCCGTCCAAAAACAACGCTTTTTTGCATTTCTGTCTCACTTTCTCTTGTAAACAATGATTTACATCAATCCTTTTACATAATTCTTGTTTCTCATGACATTTCTAACATTGCCCACAATTATCAACTTTCTAAGTCTTTCTGAGCACGAGAAATTGCAAAACATAGTCATTTCTTCATTGCCGTCCAAAAACAACGCTTTTTTGCATTCCTGTCTCACTTTCTCTTAGAAACAATGATTTACATCAATCCTTTTACATAATTCTTGTTTCTCATGACATTTCTAATATTGCCCACAATTATCAACTTTCTAAGTCTTTCTGAGCAGGAGAAATCGCAAAACATAGTCATTTCTTCATTGCCGTCCAAAAACAACGCTTTTTTGCATTCCTGTCTCACTTTCTCTTAGAAACAATGATTTACATCAATCCTTTTACATAATTCTTGTTTCTCATGACATTTCTAACATTGCCCACAATTATCAACTTTCTAAGTCTTTCTGAGCAGGAGAAATCGCAAAACATTGTCATTTCTTCATTGCCGTCCAAAAACAACGCTTTTTTGCATTCCTGTCTCACTTTCTCTTAGAAACAATGATTTACATCAATCCTTTTACATAATTCTTGTTTCTCATGACATTTCTAAGATTGCCCACAATTATCAACTTTCTAAGTCTTTCTGAGCAGGAGAAATCGCAAAACATAGTCATTTCTTCATTGCCGTCCAAAAACAACGCTTTTTTGCATTCCTGTCTCACTTTCTCTTAGAAACAATGATTTACATCAATCCTTTTACATAATTCTTGTTTCTCATGACATTTCTAACATTGCCCACAATTATCAACTTTCTAAGTCTTTCTGAGCAGGAGAAATCGCAAAACATAGTCATTTCTTCATTGCCGTCCAAAAACAACGCTTTTTTGCATTCCTGTCTCACTTTCTCTTAGAAACAATGATTTACATCAATCCTTTTACATAATTCTTGTTTCTCATGACATTTCTAACATTGCCCACAATTATCAACTTTCTAAGTCTTTCTGAGCACGAGAAATCGCGAAATATAGTCATTTCTTCATTGCCGTCCAAAAACAACGCTTTTTTGCATTTCTGTCTCACTTTCACTTGTAAACAATGATTTACATCAATCCTTTTACATAATTCTTGTTTCTCATGACATTTCTAACATTGCCCACAATTATCAACCTTCTAAGTCTTTCTGAGCACGAGAAATCGCGAAATATAGTCATTTCTTCATTGCCGTCCAAAAACAACGCTTTTTTGCATTTCTGTCTCACTTTCTCTTGTAAACAATGATTTACATCAATCCTTTTACATAATTCTTGTTTCTCATGACATTTCTAACATTGCCCACAATTATCAACTTTCTAAGTCTTTCTGAGCAGGAGAAATCGCAAAACATAGTCATTTCTTCATTGCCGTCCAAAAACAACGCTTTTTTGCATTCCTGTCTCACTTTCTCTTAGAAACAATGATTTACATCAATCCTTTTACATAATTCTTGTTTCTCATGACATTTCTAACATTGCCCACAATTATCAACTTTCTAAGTCTTTCTGAGCACGAGAAATCGCGAAATATAGTCATTTCTTCATTGCCGTCCAAAAACAACGCTTTTTTGCATTTCTGTCTCACTTTCTCTTGTAAACAATGATTTACATCAATCCTTTTACATAATTCTTGTTTCTCATGACATTTCTAACATTGCCCACAATTATCAACTTTCTAAGTCTTTCTGAGCAGGAGAAATCGCAAAACATAGTCATTTCTTCATTGCCGTCCAAAAACAACGCTTTTTTGCATTCCTGTCTCACTTTCTCTTAGAAACAATGATTTACATCAATCCTTTTACATAATTCTTGTTTCTCATGACATTTCTAACATTGCCCACAATTATCAACTTTCTAAGTCTTTCTGAGCACGAGAAATCGCGAAATATAGTCATTTCTTCATTGCCGTCCAAAAACAACGCTTTTTTGCATTCCTGTCTCACTTTCTCTTAGAAACAATGATTTACATCAATCCTTTTACATAATTCTTGTTTCTCATGACATTTCTAATATTGCCCACAATTATCAACTTTCTAAGTCTTTCTGAGCAGGAGAAATCGCAAAACATAGTCATTTCTTCATTGCCGTCCAAAAACAACGCTTTTTTGCATTCCTGTCTCACTTTCTCTTAGAAACAATGATTTACATCAATCCTTTTACATAATTCTTGTTTCTCATGACATTTCTAACATTGCCCACAATTATCAACTTTCTAAGTCTTTCTGAGCAGGAGAAATCGCAAAACATAGTCATTTCTTCATTGCCATCCAAAAACAACGCTTTTTTGCATTTCTGTCTCACTTTCTCTTGTAAACAATGATTTACATCAATCCTTTTACATAATTCTTGTTTCTCATGACATTTCTAACATTGCCCACAATTATCAACTTTCTAAGTCTTTCTGAGCAGGAGAAATCGCAAAACATTGTCATTTCTTCATTGCCGTCCAAAAACAACGCTTTTTTGCATTCCTGTCTCACTTTCTCTTAGAAACAATGATTTACATCAATCCTTTTACATAATTCTTGTTTCTCATGACATTTCTAATATTGCCCACAATTATCAACTTTCTAAGTCTTTCTGAGCAGGAGAAATCGCAAAACATAGTCATTTCTTCATTGCCGTCCAAAAACAACGCTTTTTTGCATTCCTGTCTCACTTTCTCTTAGAAACAATGATTTACATCAATCCTTTTACATAATTCTTGTTTCTCATGACATTTCTAACATTGCCCACAATTATCAACTTTCTAAGTCTTTCTGAGCAGGAGAAATCGCAAAACATAGTCATTTCTTCATTGCCGTCCAAAAACAACGCTTTTTTGCATTCCTGTCTCACTTTCTCTTAGAAACAATGATTTACATCAATCCTTTTACATAATTCTTGTTTCTCATGACATTTCTAACATTGCCCACAATTATCAACTTTCTAAGTCTTTCTGAGCACGAGAAATCGCGAAATATAGTCATTTCTTCATTGCCGTCCAAAAACAACGCTTTTTTGCATTTCTGTCTCACTTTCACTTGTAAACAATGATTTACATCAATCCTTTTACATAATTCTTGTTTCTCATGACATTTCTAACATTGCCCACAATTATCAACCTTCTAAGTCTTTCTG
This sequence comes from Mixophyes fleayi, assembly GCF_038048845.1. Lineage (NCBI taxonomy): Eukaryota > Metazoa > Chordata > Amphibia > Anura > Limnodynastidae > Mixophyes > Mixophyes fleayi. Next base: position 11,433 of record NW_027447511.1, on the reverse strand, counting down.
AGCACGAGAAATCGCGAAATATAGTCATTTCTTCATTGCCGTCCAAAAACAACGCTTTTTTGCATTTCTGTCTCACTTTCTCTTGTAAACAATGATTTACATCAATCCTTTTACATAATTCTTGTTTCTCATGACATTTCTAACATTGCCCACAATTATCAACTTTCTAAGTCTTTCTGAGCAGGAGAAATCGCAAAACATAGTCATTTCTTCATTGCCGTCCAAAAACAACGCTTTTTTGCATTCCTGTCTCACTTTCTCTTAGAAACAATGATTTACATCAATCCTTTTACATAATTCTTGTTTCTCATGACATTTCTAACATTGCCCACAATTATCAACTTTCTAAGTCTTTCTGAGCACGAGAAATCGCGAAATATAGTCATTTCTTCATTGCCGTCCAAAAACAATGCTTTTTTGCATTTCTGTCTCACTTTCTCTTGTAAACAATGATTTACATCAATCCTTTTACATAATTCTTGTTTCTCATGACATTTCTAACATTGCCCACAATTATCAACTTTCTAAGTCTTTCTGAGCAGGAGAAATCGCAAAACATAGTCATTTCTTCATTGCCGTCCAAAAACAACGCTTTTTTGCATTTCTGTCTCACTTTCTCTTGTAAACAATGATTTACATCAATCCTTTTACATAATTCTTGTTTCTCATGACATTTCTAACATTGCCCACAATTATCAACTTTCTAAGTCTTTCTGAGCAGGAGAAATCGCAAAACATAGTCATTTCTTCATTGCCGTCCAAAAACAACGCTTTTTTGCATTTCTGTCTCACTTTCTCTTGTAAACAATGATTTACATCAATCCTTTTACATAATTCTTGTTTCTCATGACATTTCTAACATTGCCCACAATTATCAACTTTCTAAGTCTTTCTGAGCAGGAGAAATCGCAAAACATAGTCATTTCTTCATTGCCGTCCAAAAACAACGCTTTTTTGCATTTCTGTCTCACTTTCTCTTGTAAACAATGATTTACATCAATCCTTTTACATAATTCTTGTTTCTCATGACATTTCTAACATTGCCCACAATTATCAACTTTCTAAGTCTTTCTGAGCAGGAGAAATCGCAAAACATAGTCATTTCTTCATTGCCGTCCAAAAACAACGCTTTTTTGCATTCCTGTCTCACTTTCTCTTGTAAACAATGATTTACATCAATCCTTTTACATAATTCTTGTTTCTCATGACATTTCTAACATTGCCCACAATTATCAACTTTCTAAGTCTTTCTGAGCACGAGAAATTGCAAAACATAGTCATTTCTTCATTGCCGTCCAAAAACAACGCTTTTTTTGCATTCCTGTCTCACTTTCTCTTAGAAACAATGATTTACATCAATCCTTTTACATAATTCTTGTTTCTCATGACATTTCTAACATTGCCCACAATTATCAACTTTCTAAGTCTTTCTGAGCAGGAGAAATCGCAAAACATAGTCATTTCTTCATTGCCGTCCAAAAACAACGCTTTTTTGCATTCCTGTCTCACTTTCTCTTAGAAACAATGATTTACATCAATCCTTTTACATAATTCTTGTTTCTCATGACATTTCTAACATTGCCCACAATTATCAACTTTCTAAGTCTTTCTGAGCAGGAGAAATCGCAAAACATAGTCATTTCTTCATTGCCGTCCAAAAACAACGCTTTTTTGCATTCCTGTCTCACTTTCTCTTAGAAACAATGATTTACATCAATCCTTTTACATAATTCTTGTTTCTCATGACATTTCTAACATTGCCCACAATTATCAACTTTCTAAGTCTTTCTGAGCACGAGAAATCGCGAAATATAGTCATTTCTTCATTGCCGTCCAAAAACAACGCTTTTTTGCATTTCTGTCTCACTTTCTCTTGTAAACAATGATTTACATCAATCCTTTTACATAATTCTTGTTTCTCATGACATTTCTAACATTGCCCACAATTATCAACTTTCTAAGTCTTTCTGAGCAGGAGAAATCGCAAAATATAGTCATTTCTTCATTGCCGTCCAAAAACAACGCTTTTTTGCATTCCTGTCTCACTTTCTCTTAGAAACAATGATTTACATCAATCCTTTTACATAATTCTTGTTTCTCATGACATTTCTAATATTGCCCACAATTATCAACTTTCTAAGTCTTTCTGAGCAGGAGAAATCGCAAAACATAGTCATTTCTTCATTGCCGTCCAAAAACAACGCTTTTTTGCATTCCTGTCTCACTTTCTCTTAGAAACAATGATTTACATCAATCCTTTTACATAATTCTTGTTTCTCATGACATTTCTAACATTGCCCACAATTATCAACTTTCTAAGTCTTTCTGAGCAGGAGAAATCGCAAAACATAGTCATTTCTTCATTGCCGTCCAAAAACAACGCTTTTTTGCATTCCTGTCTCACTTTCTCTTAGAAACAATGATTTACATCAATCCTTTTACATAATTCTTGTTTCTCATGACATTTCTAACATTGCCCACAATTATCAACTTTCTAAGTCTTTCTGAGCACGAGAAATCGCGAAATATAGTCATTTCTTCATTGCCGTCCAAAAACAATGCTTTTTTGCATTTCTGTCTCACTTTCTCTTGTAAACAATGATTTACATCAATCCTTTTACATAATTCTTGTTTCTCATGACATTTCTAACATTGCCCACAATTATCAACCTTCTAAGTCTTTCTGAGCACGAGAAATCGCAAAACATAGTAATTTCTTCATTGCCGTCCAAAAACAACGCTTTTTTGCATTCCTGTCTCACTTTCTCTTAGAAACAATGATTTACATCAATCCTTTTACATAATTCTTGTTTCTCATGACATTTCTAACATTGCCCACAATTATCAACTTTCTAAGTCTTTCTGAGCAGGAGAAATTGCAAAACATAGTCATTTCTTCATTGCCGTCCAAAAACAACGCTTTTTTGCATTCCTGTCTCACTTTCTCTTAGAAACAATGATTTACATCAATCCTTTTACATAATTCTTGTTTCTCATGACATTTCTAACATTGCCCACAATTATCAACTTTCTAAGTCTTTCTGAACAGGAGAAATTGCAAAACATAGTCATTTCTTCATTGCCGTACAAAAACAACGCTTTTTTGCATTCCTGTCTCACTTTCTCTTAGAAACAATGATTTACATCAATCCTTTTACATAATTCTTGTTTCTCATGACATTTCTAACATTGCCCACAATTATCAACTTTCTAAGTCTTTTTTGAGCAGGAGAAATCGCAAAACATAGTCATTTCTTCATTGCCGTCCAAAAACAACGCTTTTTTGCATTTCTGTCTCACTTTCTCTTGTAAACAATGATTTACATCAATCCTTTTACATAATTCTTGTTTCTCATGACATTTCTAACATTGCCCACAATTATCAACTTTCTAAGTCTTTCTGAGCACGAGAAATCGCGAAATATAGTCATTTCTTCATTGCCGTCCAAAAACAACGCTTTTTTGCATTTCTGTCTCACTTTCTCTTGTAAACAATGATTTACATCAATCCTTTTACATAATTCTTGTTTCTCATGACATTTCTAACATTGCCCACAATTATCAACTTTCTAAGTCTTTCTGAGCAGGAGAAATCGCAAAATATAGTCATTTCTTCATTGCCGTCCAAAAACAACGCTTTTTTGCATTCCTGTCTCACTTTCTCTTAGAAACAATGATTTACATCAATCCTTTTACATAATTCTTGTTTCTCATGACATTTCTAATATTGCCCACAATTATCAACTTTCTAAGTCTTTCTGAGCAGGAGAAATCGCAAAACATAGTCATTTCTTCATTGCCGTCCAAAAACAACGCTTTTTTGCATTCCTGTCTCACTTTCTCTTAGAAACAATGATTTACATCAATCCTTTTACATAATTCTTGTTTCTCATGACATTTCTAACATTGCCCACAATTATCAACTTTCTAAGTCTTTCTGAGCAGGAGAAATCGCAAAACATAGTCATTTCTTCATTGCCGTCCAAAAACAACGCTTTTTTGCATTCCTGTCTCACTTTCTCTTAGAAACAATGATTTACATCAATCCTTTTACATAATTCTTGTTTCTCATGACATTTCTAACATTGCCCACAATTATCAACTTTCTAAGTCTTTCTGAGCACGAGAAATCGCGAAATATAGTCATTTCTTCATTGCCGTCCAAAAACAATGCTTTTTTGCATTTCTGTCTCACTTTCTCTTGTAAACAATGATTTACATCAATCCTTTTACATAATTCTTGTTTCTCATGACATTTCTAACATTGCCCACAATTATCAACCTTCTAAGTCTTTCTGAGCACGAGAAATCGCGAAATATAGTCATTTCTTCATTGCCGTCCAAAAACAACGCTTTTTTGCATTTCTGTCTCACTTTCTCTTGTAAACAATGATTTACATCAATCCTTTTACATAATTCTTGTTTCTCATGACATTTCTAACATTGCCCACAATTATCAACTTTCTAAGTCTTTCTGAGCAGGAGAAATCGCAAAACATAGTAATTTCTTCATTGCCGTCCAAAAACAACGCTTTTTTGCATTCCTGTCTCACTTTCTCTTAGAAACAATGATTTACATCAATCCTTTTACATAATTCTTGTTTCTCATGACATTTCTAACATTGCCCACAATTATCAACTTTCTAAGTCTTTCTGAACAGGAGAAATTGCAAAACATAGTCATTTCTTCATTGCCGTACAAAAACAACGCTTTTTTGCATTCCTGTCTCACTTTCTCTTAGAAACAATGATTTACATCATCCTTTTACATAATTCTTGTTTCTCATGACATTTCTAACATTGCCCACAATTATCAACTTTCTAAGTCTTTTTTGAGCAGGAGAAATCGCAAAACATAGTCATTTCTTCATTGCCGTCCAAAAACAACGCTTTTTTGCATTTCTGTCTCACTTTCTCTTGTAAACAATGATTTACATCAATCCTTTTACATAATTCTTGTTTCTCATGACATTTCTAACATTGCCCACAATTATCAACTTTCTAAGTCTTTCTGAGCACGAGAAATCGCGAAATATAGTCATTTCTTCATTGCCGTCCAAAAACAACGCTTTTTTGCATTTCTGTCTCACTTTCTCTTGTAAACAATGATTTACATCAATCCTTTTACATAATTCTTGTTTCTCATGACATTTCTAACATTGCCCACAATTATCAACTTTCTAAGTCTTTCTGAGCAGGAGAAATCGCAAAACATAGTCATTTCTTCATTGCCGTCCAAAAACAACGCTTTTTTGCATTCCTGTCTAACTTTCTCTTAGAAACAATGATTTACATCAATCCTTTTACATAATTCTTGTTTCTCATGACATTTCTAACATTGCCCACAATTATCAACTTTCTAAGTCTTTCTGAGCAGGAGAAATCGCAAAACATAGTCATTTCTTCATTGCCGTCCAAAAACAACGCTTTTTTGCATTCCTGTCTCACTTTCTCTTAGAAACAATGATTTACATCAATCCTTTTACATAATTCTTGTTTCTCATGACATTTCTAACATTGCCCACAATTATCAACTTTCTAAGTCTTTCTGAGCACGAGAAATCGCGAAATATAGTCATTTCTTCATTGCCGTCCAAAAACAACGCTTTTTTGCATTTCTGTCTCACTTTCTCTTGTAAACAATGATTACATCAATCCTTTTACATAATTCTTGTTTCTCATGACATTTCTAACATTGCCCACAATTATCAACCTTCTAAGTCTTTCTGAGCACGAGAAATCGGGAAATATAGTCATTTCTTCATTGCCGTCCAAAAACAACGCTTTTTGCATTTCTGTCTCACTTTCTCTTGTAAACAATGATTTACATCAATCCTTTTACATAATTCTTGTTTCTCATGACATTTCTAACATTGCCCACAATTATCAACTTTCTAAGTCTTTCTGAGCAGGAGAAATCGCAAAACATAGTCATTTCTTCATTGCCGTCCAAAAACAACGCTTTTTTGCATTCCTGTCTCACTTTCTCTTAGAAACAATGATTTACATCAATCCTTTTACATAATTCTTGTTTCTCATGACATTTCTAACATTGCCCACAATTATCAACTTTCTAAGTCTTTCTGAACAGGAGAAATTGCAAAACATAGTCATTTCTTCATTGCCGTACAAAAACAACGCTTTTTTGCATTCCTGTCTCACTTTCTCTTAGAAACAATGATTTACATCAATCCTTTTACATAATTCTTGTTTCTCATGACATTTCTAACATTGCCCACAATTATCAACTTTCTAAGTCTTTCTGAGCAGGAGAAATCGCAAAACATAGTCATTTCTTCATTGCCGTCCAAAAAACAACGCTTTTTTGCATTCCTGTCTCACTTTCTCTTAGAAACAATGATTTACATCAATCCTTTTACATAATTCTTGTTTCTCATGACATTTCTAACATTGCCCACAATTATCAACTTTCTAAGTCTTTCTGAGCAGGAGAAATTGCAAAACATAGTCATTTCTTCATTGCCGTCCAAAAACAACGCTTTTTTGCATTCCTGTCTCACTTTCTCTTAGAAACAATGATTTACATCAATCCTTTTACATAATTCTTGTTTCTCATGACATTTCTAACATTGCCCACAATTATCAACTTTCTAAGTCTTTCTGAGCAGGAGAAATCGCAAAACATAGTCCATTTCTTCATTGCCGTCCAAAAACAACGCTTTTTTGCATTCCTGTCTCACTTTCTCTTAGAAACAATGATTTACATCAATCCTTTTACATAATTCTTGTTTCTCATGACATTTCTAACATTGCCCACAATTATCAACTTTCTAAGTCTTTCTGAGCACGAGAAATCGCGAAATATAGTCATTTCTTCATTGCCATCCAAAAACAACGCTTTTTTGCATTTCTGTCTCACTTTCTCTTGTAAACAATGATTTACATCAATCCTTTTACATAATTCTTGTTTCTCATGACATTTCTAACATTGCCCACAATTATCAACTTTCTAAGTCTTTCTGAGCAGGAGAAATCGCAAAACATAGTCATTTCTTCATTGCCATCCAAAAACAACGCTTTTTTGCATTTCTGTCTCACTTTCTCTTGTAAACAATGATTTACATCAATCCTTTTACATAATTCTTGTCTCTCATGACATTTCTAACATTGCCCACAATTATCAACTTTCTAAGTCTTTCTGAGCAGGAGAAATCGCAAAACATAGTCATTTCTTCATTGCCGTCCAAAAACAACGCTTTTTTACATTCCTGTCTCACTTTCTCTTGTAACAATGATTTACAATCAATCCTTTTACATAATTCTTGTTTCTCATGACATTTCTAACATTGCCACAATTATCAACTTTCTAAGTCTTTCTGGAAGCACGAGAAATTGCAAAACATAGTCATTTCTTCATTGCCGTCCAAAAACAACGCTTTTTTTGCATTCCTGTCTCACTTTCTCTTAGAAACAATGATTTACATCAATCCTTTTACATAATTCTTGTTTCTCATGACATTTCTAATATTGCCCACAATTATCAACTTTCTAAGTCTTTCTGAGCAGGAGAAATCGCAAAACATAGTCATTTCTTCATTGCCGTCCAAAAACAACGCTTTTTTGCATTCCTGTCTCACTTTCTCTTAGAAACAATGATTTACATCAATCCTTTTACATAATTCTTGTTTCTCATGACATTTCTAACATTGCCCACAATTATCAACTTTCTAAGTCTTTCTGAGCAGGAGAAATCGCAAAACATAGTCATTTCTTCATTGCCGTCCAAAAACAACGCTTTTTTGCATTCCTGTCTCACTTTCTCTTAGAAACAATGATTTACATCAATCCTTTTACATAATTCTTGTTTCTCATGACATTTCTAACATTGCCCACAATTATCAACTTTCTAAGTCTTTCTGAGCAGGAGAAATCGCAAAACATAGTCATTTCTTCATTGCCGTCCAAAAACAACGCTTTTTTGCATTACTGTCTCACTTTCTCTTAGAAACAATGATTTACATACAATCCTTTTACATAATTCTTGTTTCTCATGACATTTCTAACATTGCCCACAATTATCAACTTTCTAAGTCTTTCTGAGCAGGAGAAATCGCAAAACATAGTCATTTCTTCATTGCCGTCCAAAAACAACGCTTTTTTGCATTCCTGTCTCACTTTCTCTTAGAAACAATGATTTACATCAATCCTTTTACATAATTCTTGTTTCTCATGACATTTCTAACATTGCCCACAATTATCAACTTTCTAAGTCTTTCTGAGCAGGAGAAAGCGCAAAACATAGTCATTTCTTCATTGCCGTCCAAAAACAACGCTTTTTTGCATTCCTGTCTCACTTTCTCTTAGAAACAATGATTTACATAAATCCTTTTACATAATTCTTGTTTCTCATGACATTTCTAACATTGCCCCACAATTATCAACTTTCTAAGTCTTTCTGAGCATGAGAAATCGCAAAATATAGTCATTTCTTCATTGCCGTCCAAAAACAACGCTTTTTTGCATTTCTGTCTCACTTTCTCTTGTAAACAATGATTTACATCAATCCTTTTACATAATTCTTGTTTCTCATGACATTTCTAACATTGCCCACAATTATCAACTTTCTAATTCTTTCTGAGCAGGAGAAATCGCAAAATATAGTCATTTCTTCATTGCCGTCCAAAAACAACGCTTTTTTGCATTCCTGTCTCACTTTCTCTTAGAAACAATGATTTACATCAATCCTTTTACATAATTCTTGTTTCTCATGACATTTCTAACATTGCCCACAATTATCAACTTTCTAAGTCTTTCTGAGCACGAGAAATCGCGAAATATAGTCATTTCTTCATTGCCGTCCCAAAAACAACGCTTTTTTTGCATTTCTGTCTCACTTTCTCTTGTAAACAATGATTTACATCAATCCTTTTACATAATTCTTGTTTCTCATGACATTTCTAACATTGCCCACAATTATCAACCTTCTAAGTCTTTCTGAGCACGAGAAATCGGGAAATATAGTCATTTCTTCATTGCCGTCCAAAAACAACGCTTTTTTGCATTTCTGTCTCACTTTCTCTTGTAAACAATGATTTACATCAATCCTTTTACATAATTCTTGTTTCTCATGACATTTCTAACATTGCCCACAATTATCAACCTTTCTAAGTCTTTCTGAGCAGGAGAAATCGCAAAACATAGTCATTTCTTCATTGCCGTCCAAAAACAACGCTTTTTTGCATTCCTGTCTCACTTTCTCTTAGAAAACAATGATTTACATCAATCCTTTTACATAATTCTTGTTTCTCATGACATTTCTAACATTGCCCACAATTATCAACTTTCTAAGTCTTTCTGAACAGGAGAAATTGCAAAACATAGTCATTTCTTCATTGCCGTACAAAAACAACGCTTTTTTGCATTCCTGTCTCACTTTCTCTTAGAAACAATGATTTACATCAATCCTTTTACATAATTCTTGTTTCTCATGACATTTCTAACATTGCCCCACAATTATCAACTTTCTAAGTCTTTCTGAGCAGGAGAAATCGCAAAACATAGTCATTTCTTCATTGCCGTCCAAAAACAACGCTTTTTTTGCATTCCTGTCTCACTTTCTCTTAGAAACAATGATTTACATCAATCCTTTTTACATAATTCTTGTTTCTCATGACATTTCTAACATTGCCCACAATTATCAACTTTCTAAGTCTTTCTGAGCAGGAGAAATTGCAAAACATAGTCATTTCTTCATTGCCGTCCAAAAACAACGCTTTTTTGCATTCCTGTCTCACTTTCTCTTAGAAACAATGATTTACATCAATCCTTTTACATAATTCTTGTTTCTCATGACATTTCTAACATTGCCCCACAATTATCAACTTTCTAAGTCTTTCTGAGCAGGAGAAATCGCAAAACATAGTCATTTCTTCATTGCCGTCCAAAAACAACGCTTTTTTGCATTCCTGTCTCACTTTCTCTTAGAAACAATGATTTACATCAATCCTTTTACATAATTCTTGTTTCTCATGACATTTCTAACATTGCCCACAATTATCAACTTTCTAAGTCTTTCTGAGCACGAGAAATCGCGAAATATAGTCATTTCTTCATTGCCATCCAAAAACAACGCTTTTTTGCATTTCTGTCTCACTTTCTCTTGTAAACAATGATTTACATCAATCCTTTTACATAATTCTTGTTTCTCATGACATTTCTAACATTGCCCACAATTATCAACTTTCTAAGTCTTTCTGAGCAGGAGAAATCGCAAAACATAGTCATTTCTTCATTGCCATCCAAAAACAACGCTTTTTTGCATTTCTGTCTCACTTTCTCTTGTAAACAATGATTTACATCAATCCTTTTACATAATTCTTGTCTCTCATGACATTTCTAACATTGCCCACAATTATCAACTTTCTAAGTCTTTCTGAGCAGGAGAAATCGCAAAACATAGTCATTTCTTCATTGCCGTCCAAAAACAACGCTTTTTTACATTCCTGTCTCACTTTCTCTTGTAAACAATGATTTACATCAATCCTTTTACATAATTCTTGTTTCTCATGACATTTCTAACATTGCCACAATTATCAACTTTCTAAGTCTTTCTGAGCACGAGAAATTGCAAAACATAGTCATTTCTTCATTGCCGTCCAAAAACAACGCTTTTTTTGCATTCCTGTCTCACTTTCTCTTAGAAACAATGATTTACATCAATCCTTTTACATAATTCTTGTTTCTCATGACATTTCTAATATTGCCCACAATTATCAACTTTCTAAGTCTTTCTGAGCAGGAGAAATCGCAAACATAGTCATTTCTTCATTGCCGTCCAAAACAACGCTTTTTTGCATTCCTGTCTCACTTTCTCTTAGAAACAATGATTTACATCAATCCTTTTACATAATTCTTGTTTCTCATGACATTTCTAACATTGCCCACAATTATCAACTTTCTAAGTCTTTCTGAGCAGGAGAAATCGCAAAAACATAGTCATTTCTTCATTGCCGTCCAAAAACAACGCTTTTTTGCATTCCTGTCTCACTTTCTCTTAGAAACAATGATTTACATCAATCCTTTTACATAATTCTTGTTTCTCATGACATTTCTAACATTGCCCACAATTATCAACTTTCTAAGTCTTTCTGAGCAGGAGAAATCGCAAAACATAGTCATTTCTTCATTGCCGTCCAAAAACAACGCTTTTTTGCATTACTGTCTCACTTTCTCTTAGAAACAATGATTTACATCAATCCTTTTACATAATTCTTGTTTCTCATGACATTTCTAACATTGCCCACAATTATCAACTTTCTAAGTCTTTCTGAGGCAGGAGAAATCGCAAAACATAGTCATTTCTTCATTGCCGTCCAAAAACAACGCTTTTTTGCATTCCTGTCTCACTTTCTCTTAGAAACAATGATTTACATCAATCCTTTTACATAATTCTTGTTTTCTCATGACATTTCA
>NW_027447510.1:0-30126 GCF_038048845.1 Mixophyes fleayi | reverse complement strand
TGAATCATGAATTGAATTCAGCAATCATAAATCATGAATTGAATCATGAATTCAATCATGAATCATGAATCATGAATCATGAATCATAAATTGAATCATGAATCATGAATCATGAATTCAATCATGAATTTAATCATGAATCATGAATTCAATCATGAATCATGAATCATGAATTGAATCATGAATCATGAATCATGAATTAAATCATGAATCATGAATCGAATCATGAATCATGAATTGAATCATGAATTGAATCATGAATCATGAATCATGAATTGAATCATGAATCATGAATCGAATCATGAATCATGAATTGAATCATGAATCTAGAATCATGAATCGAATCATGAATCATGAATCAAGAATCATGAATTGAATCATGAATCATGAATCATGAATCATGAATTATGAATTGAATCATGAATCATGAATCATGAATCATGAATTGAATCATGAATCATGAATCATGAATCGAATCATGAATCATGAATCAAGAATCATGAATCGAATCATGAATCATGAATTGAATCATGAATTGAATCATGAATCATGAATTGAATCATGAATCATTAATCATGAATCATGAATCATGAATTGAATCATAAATCATGAATCATGAATCTTGAATCATGAATCATGAATTGAATCATGAATCATGAATCATGAATTGAATCATAAATCATGAATCATGAATCTTGAATCATGAATTGAATCATGAATCATGAATCGAATCATGAATCATGAATCATGAATCATGAATCATGAATTGAATCATGAATCATGAATCATGAATTGAATCATGAATCATGAATCATGAATCGAATCATAAATCATGAATCATGATTCATGAATTGAATCATGAATCATGAATCATGAATTGAATCATGAATCATGAATCATAAATCATGAATTGAATCATGAATCATTAATCATGAATTATGAATTGAATCATGAATCATGAATCATGAATCATGAATCATGAATTGAATCATGAATCATGAATCATGAATCATAAATCATGAATTGAATCATGAATCAAGAATCATGAAACGAATCATGAATCATGAATCAAGAATCATGAAACGAATCATGAATCATGAATTGAATCATGAATCATGAATCATGAATCATGAATCGAATCATAAATCATGAATCATGAATTGAATCATGAATCATGAATCATGAATTGAATCATGAATCATGAATCATGAATCATAAATCATGAATTGAATAATGAATCATTAATCATGAATTATGAATTGAATCATGAATCATGAATCATGAATCATGAATCATGAATTGAATCATGAATCATGAATCATGAATCATAAATCATGAATTGAATCATGAATCAAGAATCATGAAACGAATCATGAATCATGAATCAAGAATCATGAAACGAAGCATGAATCATAAATTGAATCATGAATCATGAATCATAAATTGAATCATGAATCATGAATCATGAATCGAATCATGAATCATGAATCATGAATCATGAATTATGAATTGAATCATGAATCATGAATCATGAATTGAATCATGAATCATGAATCATGAATCATGAATTGAATCATGAATCATTAATCATGAATTGAATCAGGATTCGAATCTTGAATTGAATCAGGATTCGAATCATGAATTGAATTATGAATCATGAATTGAATCATGAATCATGAATCATGAATCATAAATCATGAATTGAATCATGAATCATTAATCATGAATTATGAATTGAATTATGAACCATGAATCATGAATCATGAATTGAATCATGAATCATGAATCATGAATCATGAATCATGAATTGAATCATGAATCATGAATCGAATCATGAATCATGAATCAAGAATCATAAAACGAATCATGAATCATGAATTGAATCATGAATCATAAATTGAATCATGAATCATGAATCATGAATCGAATCATGAATCATGAATCATGAATTCAATCATGAATCATGAATCATGAATTGAATCATGAATCATGAATCATGAATCATGAATTGAATCATGAATCATTAATCATGAATTATGAATTGAATCATGAATCATGAATCATGAATCATGAATTGAATCATGAATCATGAATCATGAATCATGAATTGAATCATGAATCATGAATCATGAATTGAATCATGAATCATAAATTGAATCATGAATCATGAATCGAATCATGAATCATGAATCATGAATCATGAATCATAAATTGAATCATGAATCATGAATTGACTCATGAATCATGAATTATTAATTCAATCATGAATCATGAATCATGAATTCAATCATGAATCATGAATCATGAATCATGAATTGAATCATAAATCATGAATTGAATCATGAATCATGAATCATGAATCATGAATCGAATCATAAATCATGAATCATGAATCATGAATTGAATCATGAATCATGAATCATGAATTGAATCATGAATCATGAATCATGAATCATGAATCATAAATCATGAATTGAATCATGAATCATTAATCATGAATTATGAATTGAATCATGAATCATGAATCATGAATCATGAATTGAATCATGAATCATGAATCATGAATCATGAATCATGAATCATGAATCATGAATCATGAATTGAATCATGAATCATGAATCATGAATCATGAATTGAATCATGAATCATGAATCATGAATCGAATCATGAATCATGAATCAAGAATCATGAAACGAATCATGAATCATGAATTGAATCATGAATCATGAATCAAAAATTGAATCATGAATCATGAATTGAATCAGGATTCAAATCATGAATTGAATCATGAGTCATGAATTGAATCATGAATCATGAATTTTGAATCATGAATTGAATCATGAATCATGAATTGAATCATGAATCATGAATCATGAATCATAAATTGAATCATGAATTGAATCATGAATCATGAATTGAATCATGAATCATGAATCATGAATTGAATCATGAATCATGATTCATGAATCGAATCATGAATCATGAATTGAATCATGAATCATGAATCATGAATTGAATCATGAATCATGATTCATGAATCGAATCATGAATCATGAATTAAATCATGAATCATGAATCATGAATTGAATCATGAATCATGAATTGAATCATGAATCATGAATTGAATCATGAATTGAATCATGAATCATGAATCATGAATCATGAATCATGAATCATAAATTGAATCATGAATCATGAATCATGAATCATAAATCATGAATTGAATCATGAATCATGAATCATGAATCATGAATTGAATCATGAATCATGATTCATGAATCGAATCATGAATCATGAATCATGAATCATGAATCATGAATTGAATCATGAATCATGAATCATGAATCGAATCATGAATCATGAATCAAGAATCATGAAACAAATCATGAATCATGAATTGAATCATGAATCATAAATTGAATCATGAATCATGAATCATGAATCGAATCATGAATCATGAATCATGAATCATGAATCATAAATTGAATCATGAATCATGAATCATGAATTGACTCATGAATCATGAATCATGAATTCAATCATGAATCATGAATCATGAATCTTGAATCATGAATCATGAATTGAATCATGAATCATGAATCATGAATCATGAATTGAATCATAAATCATGAATCATGAATCTTGAATCATGAATTGAATCATGAATCATGAATCGAATCATGAATCATGAATCATGAATCATGAATCATGAATTGAATCATGAATCATGAATCATGAATTGAATCATGAATCATGAATCATGAATCGAATCATAAATCATGAATCATGATTCATGAATTGAATCATGAATCATGAATCATGAATTGAATCATGAATCATGAATCATAAATCATGAATTGAATCATGAATCATTAATCATGAATTATGAATTGAATCATGAATCATGAATTGAATCATGAATCATGAATCATGAATCATAAATCATGAATTGAATCATGAATCAAGAATCATGAAACGAATCATGAATCATGAATCAAGAATCATGAAACGAATCATGAATCATGAATTGAATCATGAATCATGAATCATGAATCATGAATCAAATCATAAATCATGAATCATGAATTGAATCATGAATCATGAATCATGAATTGAATCATGAATCATGAATCATGAATCATAAATCATGAATTGAATCATGAATCATTAATCATGAATTATGAATTGAATCATGAATCATGAATCATGAATCATGAATCATGAATTGAATCATGAATCATGAATCATGAATCATAAATCATGAATTGAATCATGAATCAAGAATCATGAAACGAATCATGAATCATGAATCAAGAATCATGAAACGAAGCATGAATCATGAATTGAATCATGAATCATGAATTATGAATTGAATCATGAATCATGAATCATGAATTGAATCATGAATCATGAATCATGAATCATGAATTGAATCATGAATCATTAATCATGAATTGAATCAGGATTCGAATCTTGAATTGAATCAGGATTCGAATCATGAATTGAATTATGAATCATGAATTGAATCATGAATCATGAATCATGAATCATAAATCATGAATTGAATCATGAATCATTAATCATGAATTATGAATTGAATTATGAATCATGAATCATGAATCATGAATTGAATCATGAATCATGAATCATGAATCATGAATCATGAATTGAATCATGAATCATGAATCATGAATCGAATCATGAATCATGAATCAAGAATCATAAAACGAATCATGAATCATGAATTGAATCATGAATCATAAATTGAATCATGAATCATGAATCATGAATCGAATCATGAATCATGAATCATGAATTCAATCATGAATCATGAATCATGAATTGAATCATGAATCATGAATCATGAATCATGAATTGAATCATGAATCATTAATCATGAATTATGAATTGAATCATGAATCATGAATCATGAATCATGAATTGAATCATGAATCATGAATCATGAATCATGAATTGAATCATGAATCATGAATCATGAATTGAATCATGAATCATAAATTGAATCATGAATCATGAATCGAATCATGAATCATGAATCATGAATCATGAATCATAAATTGAATCATGAATCATGAATTGACTCATGAATCATGAATCATTAATTCAATCATGAATCATGAATCATGAATTCAATCATGAATCATGAATCATGAATCATGAATTGAATCATAAATCATGAATTGAATCATGAATCATGAATCATGAATCATGAATCGAATCATAAATCATGAATCATGAATCATGAATTGAATCATGAATCATGAATCATGAATTGAATCATGAATCATGAATCATGAATCATGAATCATAAATCATGAATTGAATCATGAATCATTAATCATGAATTATGAATTGAATCATGAATCATGAATCATGAATCATGAATTGAATCATGAATCATGAATCATGAATCATGAATCATGAATCATGAATCATGAATTGAATCATGAATCATGAATCATGAATCATGAATTGAATCATGAATCATGAATCATGAATCGAATCATGAATCATGAATCAAGAATCATGAAACGAATCATGAATCATGAATTGAATCATGAATCATGAATCAAAAATTGAATCATGAATCATGAATTGAATCAGGATTCAAATCATGAATTGAATCATGAGTCATGAATTGAATCATGAATCATGAATTTTGAATCATGAATTGAATCATGAATCATGAATTGAATCATGAATCATGAATCATGAATCATAAATTGAATCATGAATTGAATCATGAATCATGAATTGAATCATGAATCATGAATCATGAATTGAATCATGAATCATGATTCATGAATCGAATCATGAATCATGAATTGAATCATGAATCATGAATCATGAATTGAATCATGAATCATGATTCATGAATCATGATTCATGAATCATGAATTAAATCATGAATCATGAATCATGAATTGAATCATGAATCATGAATTGAATCATGAATCATGAATTGAATCATGAATTGAATCATGAATCATGAATCATGAATCATGAATCATGAATCATAAATTGAATCATGAATCATGAATCATGAATCATAAATCATGAATTGAATCATGAATCATGAATCATGAATCATGAATTGAATCATGAATCATGATTCATGAATCGAATCATGAATCATGAATTAAATCATGAATCATGAATCATGAATTGAATCATGAATCATGAATTGAATCATGAATCATGAATTGAATCATGAATTGAATCATGAATCATGAATCATGAATCATGAATCATGAATCATGAATTGAATCATGAATCATGAATTGAATCATGAATCATGAATCATGAATCATAAATCATGAATTGAATCATGAATCATTAATCATGAATTATGAATTGAATCATGAATCATGAATCATGAATCATGAATTGAATCATGAATCATGAATTGAATCATGAATCATGAATCATGAATCATGAATTGAATCATGAATCATGAATCATGAATCATGAATCATGAATTGAATCATGAATCATGAATCATGAATCGAATCATGAATCATGAATCAAGAATCATGAAACAAATCATGAATCATGAATTGAATCATGAATCATAAATTGAATCATGAATCATGAATCATGAATCGAATCATGAATCATGAATCATGAATCATGAATCATAAATCGAATCATGAATCATGAATCATGAATTGACTCATGAATCATGAATCATGAATTCAATCATGAATCATGAATCATGAATTGAATCATGAATCATGAATCATGAATCATGAATTGAATCATGAATCATTAATCATGAATTATGAATTGAATCATGAATCATGAATCATGAATCATGAATCATGAATCATGAATCATGAATTGAATCATAAATCATGAATCATGAATCGAATCATGAATCATGAATCAAGAATCATGAAACGAATCATGAATCATGAATTGAATCATGAATCATAAATTGAATCATGAATCATGAATCATGAATCGAATCATGAATCATGAATCATAAATTGAATCATGAATCATGAATCATGAATTGACTCATGAATCATGAATCATGAATTGAATCATGAATCATGAATCATGAATTGAATCATGAATCATGAATCATGAATTGAATCATGAATCATGAATCATGAATTGAATCATGAATCATGAATCATGAATCATGAATCGAATCATAAATCATGAATCATGAAACGAATCATGAATCATGAATCATGAATTGAATCATGAATCATGAATCATGAATCATGAATCATAAATCATGAATTGAATCATGAATCATTAATCATGAATTATGAATTGAATCATGAATCATGAATCATGAATCATGAATTGAATCATGAATCATGAATCATGAATTAAATCATGAATCATGAATCGAATCATGAATCATGAATCAAGAATCATGAAACGAATCATGAATCATGAATTGAATCATGAATCATGAATCATAAATTAAATCATGAATCATGAATCGAATCATGAATCATGAATCATGAATCATGAATTGAATCATGAATCATGAATCATGAATCATGAATCATGAATTGAATCATGAATCATGAAACATGAATTGAATCATGAATCATGAATTGAATCAGGATTCGAATCATGAATTGAATCAGGATTCAAATCATGAATTGAATCATGAGTCATGAATTGAATCATGAATCATGAATTATGAATCATGAATTGAATCATGAATCATGAATTGAATCATGAATCATGAATTGAATCATGAATTGAATCATGAATCATAAATTGAATCATGAATTAAATTATGAATCATGAATCATGAATCATAAATTGAATCATGAATTGAATCATGAATCATGAATCATGAATTGAATCATGAATCATGAATTGAATCATGAATCATGAATTGAATCATGAATTGAATCATAAATCATAAATCATGAATCATGAATTGAATTCAGCAATCATAAATCATGAATTGAATCATGAATTGAATCATGAATCATGAATCGAATCATGAATCATGAATCATGAATCGAATCATGAATCATGAATCATGAATTGAATCATGATTCATGAATCGAATCATGAATCATGAATTGAATCATGAATCATGAATCATGAATTGAATCATGAATCATGATTCATGAACCGAATCATGAATCATGAATTAAATCATGAATCATGAATCATGAATTGAATCATGAATCATGAATTGAATCATGAATCATGAATTGAATCATGAATTGAATCATGAATCATGAATCATGAATCATGAATCATGAATCATAAATTGAATCATGAATCATGAATCATGAATTGAATCATGAATTGAATCATGAATCATGAATTGAATCATGAATCATGAATTGAATCATGAATCATGAATCATGAATTGAATCATGAATCATGATTCATGAATTGAATCATGAATTGAATCATGAATTATAAATTAAATCATGAATCATGAATCATGAATTGAATCATGAATCATGAATCATGAATTGAATCATGAATCATGAATCATGAATCATAAATCATGAATTGAATCATGAATCATTAATCATGAATTATGAATTGAATCATGAATCATGAATCATGAATCATGAATTGAATCATGAATCATGAATCATGAATCATGAATTGAATCATGAATCATGAATCATGAATCGAATCATGAATCATGAATCAAGAATCATGAAACAAATCATGAATCATGAATTGAATCATGAATCATAAATTGAATCATGAATCATGAATCATGAATCGAATCATGAATCATGAATCATGAATCATAAATTGAATCATGAATCATGAATCATGAATTGACTCATGAATCATGAATCATGAATCATGAATTCAATCATGAATCATGAATCATGAATTGAATCATGAATCATGAATCATGAATCATGAATTGAATCATGAATCATTAATCATGAATTATGAATTGAATCATGAATCATGAATCATGAATTGAATCATGAATCATGAATCATGAATCATGAATTGAATCATAAATCATGAATCATGAATCGAATCATGAATCATGAATCAAGAATCATGAAACGAATCATGAATCATGAATTGAATCATGAATCATAAATTGAATCATGAATCATGAATCATGAATCGAATCATGAATCATGAATCATGAATCATGAATCATAAATTGAATCATGAATCATGAATCATGAATTGACTCATGAATCATGAATCATGAATTGAATCATGAATCATGAATCATGAATTGAATCATAAATCATGAATTGAATCATGAATCATGAATCATGAATCGAATCATAAATCATGAATCATGAATCATGAAACGAATCATGAATCATGAATCATGAATTGAATCATGAATCATGAATCATGAATCATGAATCATAAATCATGAATTGAATCATGAATCATTAATCATGAATTATGAATTCAATCATGAATCATGAATCATGAATTGAATCATGAATCATGAATCATGAATCATGAATTGAATCATGAATCATTAATCATGAATTATGAATTGAATCATGAATCATGAATCATGAATTGAATCATGAATCATGAATCATGAATTGAATCATAAATCATGAATCATGAATCGAATCATGAATCATGAATCAAGAATCATGAAACGAATCATGAATCATGAATTGAATCATGAATCATAAATTGAATCATGAATCATGAATCATGAATCGAATCATGAATCATGAATCATGAATCATGAATCATAAATTGAATCATGAATCATGAATCATGAATTGACTCATGAATCATGAATCATGAATTGAATCATGAATCATGAATCATGAATTGAATCATAAATCATGAATTGAATCATGAATCATGAATCATGAATCGAATCATAAATCATGAATCATGAATCATGAAACGAATCATGAATCATGAATCATGAATTGAATCATGAATCATGAATCATGAATCATGAATCATGAATCATAAATCATGAATTGAATCATGAATCATTAATCATGAATTATGAATTGAATCATGAATCATGAATCATGAATCATGAATTGAATCATGAATCATGAATCATGAATTAAATCATGAATCATGAATCATGAATCGAATCATGAATCATGAATCAAGAATCATGAAACGAATCATGAATCATGAATTGAATCATGAATCATGAATCATAAATTGAATCATGAATCATGAATCGAATCATGAATCATGAATCATGAATCATGAATTGAATCATGAATCATGAATCATGAATCATGAATCATGAATTGAATCATGAATCATGAAACATGAATTGAATCATGAATCATGAATTGAATCAGGATTCGAATCATGAATTGAATCAGGATTCAAATCATTAATTGAATCATGAATCATGAATTGAATCATGAATTGAATCATGAATCATGAATTGAATCATGAATCATGAATTGAATCATGAATCATAAATTGAATCATAAATTGAATCATGAATTAAATTATGAATCATGAATCATGAATCATAAATTGAATCATGAATTGAATCATGAATCATGAATCATGAATTGAATCATGAATCATGAATTGAATCATGAATCATGAATTGAATCATGAATTGAATCATAAATCATAAATCATGAATCATGAATTGAATTCAGCAATCATAAATCATGAATTGAATCATGAATTCAATCATGAATCATGAATCATGAATCACGAATCATAAATTGAATCATGAATCATGAATCATGAATTGAATCATGAATCGAATCATGAATCATGAATCATGAATTGAATCATGAATCATGAATCATGAATTGAATCATGAATCATGAATCATGAATTGAATCATGAATCATGAATCATGAATTGAATCATGAATCATGAATCGAATCATGAATCATGAATTAAATCATGAATTGAATCATGAATCATGAATCATGAATTGAATCATGAATCATGAATCGAATCATAATTCATGAATCGAATCATGAATCTTGAATCATGAATTGAATCATGAATCATGAATCATGAATTGAATCATGAATCTAGAATCATGAATCGAATCATGAATCATGAATCAAGAATCATGAATTGAATCATGAATCATGAATCATGAATCATGAATTATGAATTGAATCATGAATCATGAATCATGAATCATGAATTGAATCATGAATCATGAATCATGAATCGAATCATGAATCATGAATCAAGAATCATGAATCGAATCATGATTCATGAATTGAATCATGAATTGAATCATGAATCATGAATTGAATCATGAATCATTAATCATGAATCATGAATCATGAATTGAATCATAAATCATAAATCATGAATCTTGAATCATGAATCATGAATTGAATCATGAATCATGAATCATGAATCATGAATCGAATCATGAATCATGAATCATGAATTGAATCATAAATCATGAATCATGAATCTTGAATCATGAATTGAATCATGAATCATGAATCATGAATCGAATCATGAATCATGAATCATGAATCATGAATTGAATCATGAATCATGAATCATGAATCATGAATTGAATCATGAATCATTAATCATGAATTGAATCATAAATCATGAATTGAATCATGAATCATGAATCATGAATCGAATCATAAATCATGAATCATGAATCATGAATTGAATCATGAATCATGAATCATGAATTGAATCATGAATCATGAATCATGAATCATGAATCATGAATCATAAATCATGAATTGAATCATGAATCATTAATCATGAATTATGAATTGAATCATGAATCATGAATCATGAATTGAATCATGAATCATGAATCATGAATCATGAATTGAATCATGAATCATTAATCATGAATTATGAATTGAATCATGAATCATGAATCATGAATCATGAATTGAATCATGAATCATGAATCATGAATCATGAATTGAATCATAAATCATGAATCATGAATCGAATCATGAATCATGAATCAAGAATCATGAAACGAATCATGAATCATGAATTGAATCATGAATCATAAATTCAATTCATGAATCATGATTCGATTCATGATTCTTGATTCATGATTCATGATTCGATTCATGATTCATGATTCATGATTCAATTCATGATTCATGATTCATGATTCATGATTCAATTCATAATTCATGATTCATGATTCATGATTCATGATTCAATTCATGATTCTTGATTCATGATTCATGATTCGATTCATGATTCTAGATTCATGATTCAATTCATGATTCATGATTCATGATTCAATTCATGATTCAAGATTCATGATTCGATTCATGAATTATGATTCGATTCATGATTCATGATTCAATTCATGATTCATGATTCAATTCATGATTCAATTCATGATTTATGATTGCTGAATTCAATTCATGATTCATGATTTATGATTTATGATTCAATTCATGATTCAATTCATGATTCATGATTCAATTCATGATTCATGATTCAATTCATGATTCATGATTCATGATTCAATTCATGATTCAATTTATGATTCATGATTCATGATTCATAATTTAATTCATGATTCAATTTATGATTCATGATTCAATTCATGATTCAATTCATGATTCATGATTCAATTCATGATTCATGATTCAATTCATGATTCATAATTCATGATTCATGATTCAATTCATGACTCATGATTCAATTCATGATTTGAATCCTGATTCAATTCATGATTCGAATCCTGGTTCAATTCATGATTCATGATTCAATTCATGTTTCATGATTCATGATTCAATTCATGATTCATGATTCATGATTCATGATTCATGATTCAATTCATGATTCATGATTCATGATTCATGATTCGATTCATGATTCATGATTTAATTTATGATTCATGATTCATGATTCAATTCATGATTCATGATTCGTTTCATGATTCTTGATTCATGATTCATGATTCGATTCATGATTCATGATTCATGATTTAATTCATGATTCATGATTCATGATTCAATTCATGATTCATGATTCATGATTCATGATTCAATTCATAATTCATGATTAATGATTCATGATTCAATTCATGATTTATGATTCATGATTCATGATTCATGATTCATGATTCAATTCATGATTCATGATTCATGATTCGTTTCATGATTCATGATTTATGATTCGATTCATGATTCATGATTCATGATTCATGATTCAATTCATGATTCATGATTCATGATTCAATTCATGATTCATGATTCATGATTCAATTCATGATTCATGATTCATGATTCAATTCATGATTCATGATTCATGAGTCAATTCATGATTCATGATTCATGATTCAATTTATGATTCATGATTCATGATTCATGATTCGATTCATGATTCATGATTCATGATTCAATTTATGATTCATGATTCAATTCATGATTCATGATTCGTTTCATGATTCTTGATTCATGATTCATGATTCGATTCATGATTCATGATTTATGATTCAATTCATGATTCATGATTCATGATTCATGATTCAATTCATGATTCATGATTCATGATTCATGATTCAATTCATAATTCATGATTAATGATTCATGATTCAATTCATGATTCATGATTCATGATTCATGATTCAATTCATGATTCATGATTCATGATTCATGATTCATGATTCAATTCATAATTCATGATTAATGATTCATGATTCAATTCATGATTTATGATTCATGATTCATGATTCATGATTCATGATTCATGATTCAATTCATGATTCATGATTCATGATTCAATTCATGATTCATGATTCATGATTTATGATTCGATTCATGATTCATGATTCATGATTCATGATTCAATTCATGATTTATGATTCAATTCATGATTAATGATTCATGATTCAATTCATGATTCATGATTCATGATTCATGATTCAATTCATGATTCATGATTCATGATTCATGATTCGATTCATGATTCATGATTCATGATTCAATTCATGATTCAAGATTCATGATTCATGATTTATGATTCAATTCATGATTCATGATTCATGATTCGATTCATGATTCATGATTCATGATTCATGATTCAATTCATGATTCATGATTCAAGATTCATGATTTATGATTTATGATTCAATTCATGATTCATGATTCATGATTAATGATTCATGATTCAATTCAATGAATCATAAATCATGAATTGAATCATGAATCATTAATCATGAATTATGAATTGAATCATGAATCATGAATCATGAATCATGAATCATGAATTGAATCATGAATCATGAATCATGAATCATAAATCATGAATTGAATCATGAATCAAGAATCATGAAACGAATCATGAATCATGAATCAAGAATCATGAAACGAATCATGAATCATGAATTGAATCATGAATCATGAATCATGAATTGAATCATGAATCATGAATCATGAATCGAATCATAAATCATGAATCATGAATCATGAATTGAATCATGAATCATGAATCATGAATTGAATCATGAATCATGAATCATGAATCATGAATCATAAATCATGAATTGAATCATGAATCATTAATCATGAATTATGAATTGAATCATGAATCATGAATCATGAATCATGAATCATGAATTGAATCATGAATCATGAATCATAAATCATGAATTGAATCATGAATCAAGAATCATGAAACGAATCATGAATCATGAATCAAGAATCATGAAACGAATCATGAATTGAATCATGAATCATGAATCATAAATTGAATCATGAATCATGAATCATGAATCGAATCATGAATCATGAATCATGAATTGAATCATGAATCATGAATCATGAATTGAATCATGAATCATGAATCATGAATCATGAATTGAATCATGAATCATTAATCATGAATTGAATCAGGATTCGAATCTTGAATTGAATCAGGATTCGAATCATGAATTGAATCATGAATCATGAATTGAATCATGAATCATGAATCATGAATCATAAATCATGAATTGAATCATGAATCATTAATCATGAATTATGAATTGAATCATGAATCATGAATCATGAATCATGAATTGAATCATGAATCATGAATCATAAATCATGAATCATGAATTGAATCATGAATCATGAATCATGAATCGAATCATGAATCATGAATCAAGAATCATGTAATTAATCATGAATTGAATCATGAATCATAAATTGAATCATGAATCATGAATCATGAATCGAATCATGAATCATGAATCATGAATCATGAATCATAAATTGAATCATGAATCATGAATCATGAATTGACTCATGAATCATGAATCATGAATCATGAATTCAATCATGAATCATGAATCATGAATTGAATTATGAATCATGAATCATGAATCATGAATTGAATCATGAATCATTAATCATGAATTATGAATTGAATCATGAATCATGAATTGAATCATGAATCATGAATCATGAATCATGAATTGAATCATGAATCATAAATTGAATCATGAATCATGAATCATGAATCGAATCATGAATCATGAATCATGAATCATAAATTGAATCATGAATCATGAATCATGAATTGACTCATGAATCATGAATCATGAATTCAATCATGAATCATGAATCATGAATTGAATCATGAATCATGAATCATGAATCATGAATTGAATCATAAATCATGAATTGAATCATGAATCATGAATCATGAATCAAGAATCGAATCATAAATCATGAATCATGAATCATGAATTGAATCATGAATCATGAATCATGAATTGTATCATGAATCATGAATCATGAATCATGAATCATAAATCATGAATTGAATCATGAATCATTAATCATGAATTATGAATTGAATCATGAATCATGAATCATGAATCATGAATTGAATCATGAATCATGAATCATGAATCATGAATCATGAATTGAATCATGAATCATGAATCATGAATCGAATCATGAATCATGAATCAAGAATCATGAAACGAATCATGAATCATGAATTGAATCATGAATCATGAATCATAAATTGAATCATGAATCATGAATCGAATCATGAATCATGAATCATGAATTAAATCATGAATCATGAATCATGAATCATGAATCATGAATTGAATCATGAATCATGAATCATGAATTGAATCATGAATCATGAATTGAATCAGGATTCGAATCATGAATTGAATCAGGATTCAAATCATGAATTGAATCATGAGTCATGAATTGAATCATGAATCATGAATTATGAATCATGAATTGAATCATGAATCATGAATTGAATCATGAATCATGAATCATGAATTGAATCATGCATCATGAATCATGAATCGAATCATGAATCATAATTTAATCATGAATCATGAATTGAATCATGAATCATGAATTGAATCATGAATCATGAATCATGAATTGAATCATGAATTGAATCATGAATCATAAATTGAATCATGAATTAAATTATGAATCATGAATCATGAATCATAAATTGAATCATGAATTGAATCATGATTCATGAATCATGAATTGAATCATGAATCATTATTCATGAATCGAATCACGAATCATGAATTGAATCATGAATCATGAATCATGAATTGAATCATGAATCATGAATTGAATCATGAATCATGAATTGAATCATGAATTGAATCATAAATCATGAATCATGAATTGAATTCAGCAATCATAAATCATGAATTGAATCATGAATTCAATCATGAATCATGAATCATGAATCATGAATCATAAATTGAATCATGAATCACGAATCATGAATTCAATCATGAATTTAATCATGAATCATGAATCATGAATTGAATAATGAATCATGAATCATGAATCATGAATTGAATCATGCATCATGAATCATGAATCGAATCATGAATCATAATTTAATCATGAATCATGAATTGAATCATGAATCATGAATTGAATCATGAATCATGAATCATGAATTGAATCATGAATTGAATCATGAATCATAAATTGAATCATGAATTAAATTATGAATCATGAATCATGAATCATAAATTGAATCATGAATTGAATCATGAATCATGAATCATGAATTGAATCATGATTCATGAATCATGAATTGAATCATGAATTATTATTCATGAATCAAATCATGAATCATGAATTGAATCATGAATCATGAATCATGAATTGAATCATAAATCATGAATTGAATCATAAATCATAAATCATGAATCATGAATTGAATTCAGCAATCATAAATCATGAATTGAATCATGAATTCAATCATGAATCATGAATCATGAATCATAAATTGAATCATGAATCATGAATCATGAATTCAATCATGAATTTAATCATGAATCATGAATCATGAATTGAATAATGAATCATGAATCATGAATTGAATCATAAATCATGAATCATGAATTGAATCATGAATCATGAATCAAATCATGAATCATGAATTGAATCATGAATTGAATCATGAATCATGAATCATGAATTGAATCATGAATCATGAATCGAATCATGAATCGAATCATGAATTGAATCATGAATCTAGAATCATGAATCGAATCATGAATCATGAATCAAGAATCATGAATTGAATCATGAATCATGAATCATGAATCATGAATTATGAATTGAATCATGAATCATGAATCATGAATCATGAATCATGAATTGAATCA
Source organism: Mixophyes fleayi (assembly GCF_038048845.1). Classification (NCBI taxonomy): domain Eukaryota; kingdom Metazoa; phylum Chordata; class Amphibia; order Anura; family Limnodynastidae; genus Mixophyes; species Mixophyes fleayi. The sequence goes on along the minus strand of NW_027447510.1, from coordinate 12,533 downwards.
TGAATCATGAATCATGAATCGAATCATGAATCATGAATCAAGAATCATGAATCGAATCATGAATCATGAATTGAATCATGAATTGAATCATGAATCATGAATTGAATCATGAATCATTAATCATGAATCATGAATCATGAATTGAATCATAAATCATGAATCATGAATCTTGAATCATGAATCATGAATCGAATCATGAATCATGAATCATGAATTGAATCATAAATCATGAATCATGAATCTTGAATCATGAATTGAATCATGAATCATGAATCATGAATCGAATCATGAATCATGAATCATGAATCATGAATTGAATCATGAATCATGAATCATGAATTGAATCATGAATCATGAATCATGAATTGAATCATAAATCATGAATTGAATCATGAATCATGAATTGAATCATGAATCATGAATCATGAATCATGAATCATGAATTGAATCATAAATCATGAATCATGATTCATGAATTGAATCATGAATCATGAATTGAATCATGAATCATGAATCATGAATCATAAATCATGAATTGAATCATGAATCAAGAATCATGAAACGAATCATGAATCATGAATCAAGAATCATGAAACGAATCATGAATCATTAATTGAATCATGAATCTTGAATCATGAATTGAATCATGAATCATGAATCATGAATCGAATCATAAATCATGAATCATGAATTGAATCATGAATCATGAATCATGAATTGAATCATGAATCATGAATCATGAATCATGAATCATAAATCATGAATTGAATCATGAATCATTAATCATGAATTTTGAATTGAATCATGAATCATGAATCATGAATCATGAATCATGAATTGAATCATGAATCATGAATCATAAATCATGAATTGAATCATGAATCAAGAATCATGAATTGAATCATGAATCATGAATCATGAAATAAATCATGAATCATGATTCATGAATCGAATCATGAATCATGAATTGAATCATGAATCATGAATCATGAATTGAATCATGAATCATGAATCATGAATCATGAATCATGAATTGAATCATGAATCATGAATCATGAATTGAATCATGAATCATGAATCATGAATCATGAATCATGAATTGAATCATGAATCATTAATCATGAATTGAATCAGGATTCGAATCTTGAATTGAATCAGGATTCGAATCATGAATTGAATCATGAATCATGAATTGAATCATGAATCATGAATCATGAATCATAAATCATGAATTGAATCATTAATCATTAATCATGAATTATGAATTGAATCATGAATCATGAATCATGAATTGAATCATGAATCATGAATCATGAATCATGAATTGAATCATGAATCATGAATCATGAATCATGAATCATGAATCGAATCATGAATCATGAATCAAGAATCATAAAACGAATCATGAATCATGAATTGAATCATGAATCATAAATTGAATCATGAATCATGAATCATGAATCGAATCATGAATCATGAATCATGAATCATGAATCATAAATTGAATCATGAATCATGAATCATAAATTGAATCATGAATCATGAATCATGAATCGAATCATGAATCATGAATCATGAATCATAAATTGAATCATGAATCATGAATCATGAATTGACTCATGAATCATGAATCATGAATCAAGAATTCAATCATGAATCATGAATCATGAATTGAATCATGAATCATGAATCATGAATCATGAATTGAATCATGAATCATTAATCATGAATTATGAATTGAATCATGAATCATGAATCATGAATCATGAATTGAATCATGAATCATGAATCATGAATCATGAATCATGAATTGAATCATGAATCATGAATCATGAATCGAATCATGAATCATGAATTAAGAATCATGAAACGAATCATGAATCATGAATTGAATCATGAATCATGAATCATGAATCGAATCATGAATCATGAATTAAGAATCATGAAACGAATCATGAATCATGAATTGAATCATGAATCATAAATTGAATCATGAATCATGAATCATGAATCGAATCATGAATCATGAATCATGAAACATGAATCATAAATTGAATCATGAATCATGAATTGACTCATGAATCATGAATCATGAATCATGAATTCAATCATGAATCATGAATCATGAATTGAATCATGAATCATGAATCATGAATCATGAATTGAATCATAAATCATGAATCATGAATCATGAATTGAATCATGAATCATGAATCATGAATTGAATCATGAATCATGAATCATGAATCATGAATCATGAATCGAATCATGAATCATGAATCATGAAACATGAATCATAAATTGAATCATGAATCATGAATTGACTCATGAATCATGAATCATGAATCATGAATTCAATCATGAATCATGAATCATGAATTCAATCATGAATCATGAATCATGAATCATGAATTGAATCATGAATCATAAATTGAATCATGAATTGAATCATGAATCATGAATCGAATCATGAATCATGAATCATGAATTGAATCATGAATCATGATTAATGAATCGAATCATGAATCATGAATTGAATCATGAATCATGAATCATGAATTGAATCATGAATCATGAATTGAATCATGAATCATGCATTGAATCATGAATTGAATCATGAATCATGAATCATGAATCATGAATCATAAATTGAATCATGAATCATGAATCATGAATTGAATCATGAATTGAATCATGAATTGAATCATGAATCATGAATTGAATCATGAATCATGAATCATGAATTGAACCATGAATCATGAATCATGAATTGAATCATGAATCATGATTCATGAATTGAATCATGAATTGAATCATGAATTATAAATTAAATCATGAATCATGAATCATGAATTGAATCATGAATCATGAATCATGAATTGAATCATGAATCATGAATCATGAATCATAAATCATGAATTGAATCATGAATCATTAATCACGAATTATGAATTGAATCATGAATCATGAATCATGAATCATGAATTGAATCATGAATCATGAATCATGAATCATGAATCATGAATCATGAATCATGAATCGAATCATGAATCAAGAATCATGAAACGAATCATGAATCATGAATTGAATCATAATTCATAAATTGAATCATGAATCATGAATCATGAATCGAATCATGAATCATGAATCATGAATCATGAATTGACTCATGAATCATGAATCATGAATCATGAATTCAATCATGAATCATGAATCATGAATTGAATCATGAATCATGAATCCTGAATCATGAATTGAATCATGAATCATTAATCATGAATTATGAATTGAATCATGAATCATGAATCATGAATCATGAATTTAATCATGAATCATGAATCATGAATTGAATCATAAATCATGAATCATGAATCGAATCATGAATCATGAATCAAGAATCATGAAACGAATCATGAATCATGAATTGAATCATGAATCATAAATTGAATCATGAATCATGAATCATGAATCGAATCATGAATCATGAATCATGAATCATGAATCATGAATTGAATCATGAATCATGAATCATGAATCGAATCATGAATCATGAATCAAGAATCATGAATCGAATCATGAATCATGAATTGAATCATGAATTGAATCATGAATCATGAATTGAATCATGAATCATTAATCATGAATCATGAATCATGAATTGAATCATAAATCTTGAATCATGAATCTTGAATCATGAATCATGAATCGAATCATGAATCAAGAATCATGAATTGAATCATAAATCATGAATCATGAATCTTGAATCATGAATTGAATCATGAATCATGAATCATGAATCGAATCATGAATCATGAATCATGAATCATGAATTGAATCATGAATCATGAATCATGAATTGAATCATGAATCATGAATCATGAATTGAATCATAAATCATGAATTGAATCATGAATCATGAATCATGAATCATGAATTGAATCATAAATCATGAATCATGATTCATGAATTGAATCATGAATCATGAATCATGAATTGAATCATGAATCATGAATCATGAATCATAAATCATGAATTGAATCATGAATCATTAATCATGAATTATGAATTGAATCATGAATCATGAATTATGAATCATGAATCATGAATTGAATCATGAATCATGAATCATGAATCATAAATCATGAATTGAATCATGAATCAAGAATCATGAAACGAATCATGAATCATGAATCAAGAATCATGAAACGAATCATAAATCATTAATTGAATCATGAATCTTGAATCATGAATTGAATCATGAATCATGAATCATGAATCGAATCATAAATCATGAATCATGAATTGAATCATGAATCATGAATCATGAATTGAATCATAATTCATGAATCATGAATCATGAATCATAAATCATGAATTGAATCATGAATCATTAATCATGAATTTTGAATTGAATCATGAATCATGAATCATGAATCATGAATCATGAATTGAATCATGAATCATGAATTATGAATTGAATCATGAATCATGAATCATGAATCATGAATTGAATCATGAATCATTAATCATGAATTGAATCAGGATTCGAATCTTGAATTGAATCAGGATTCGAATCATGAATTGAATCATGAATCATGAATTGAATCATGAATCATGAATCATGAATCATAAATCATGAATTGAATCATGAATCATTAATCATGAATTATGAATTAAATCATGAATCATGAATCATGAATCATGAATTGAATCATGAATCATGAATCATGAATCATGAATTGAATCATGAATCATGAATCATGAATCATGAATCATGAATCATGAATCGAATAATGAATCATGAGTCAAGAATCATAAAACGAATCATGAATCATGAATTGAATCATGAATCATAAATTGAATCATGAATCATGAATCATGAATCGAATCATGAATCATGAATCATGAATCATGAATCATAAATTGAATCATGAATCATGAATCATAAATTGAATCATGAATCATGAATCATGAATCGAATCATGAATCATGAATCATGAATCATAAATTGAATCATGAATCATGAATCATGAATTGACTCATGAATCATGAATCATGAATCAAGAATTCAATCATGAATCATGAATCATGAATTGAATCATGAATCATGAATCATGAATCATGAATTGAATCATGAATCATTAATCATGAATTATGAATTGAATCATGAATCATGAATCATGAATCATGAATTGAATCATGAATCATGAATCATGAATCATGAATCATGAATTGAATCATGAATCATGAATCATGAATCGAATCATGAATCATGAATTAAGAATCATGAAACAAATCATGAATCATGAATTGAATCATGAATCATGAATCATGAATCGAATCATGAATCATGAATTAAGAATCATGAAACGAATCATGAATCATGAATTGAATCATGAATCATAAATTGAATCATGAATCATGAATCATGAATCGAATCATGAATCATGAATCATGAATCATGAATTGAATCATGAATCATGAATCATGAATTGAATCATGAATCATGAATTGAATCATAAATCATGAATTGAATCATGAATCATGAATCATGAATCATGAATCATGAATTGAATCATAAATCATGAATCATGATTCATGAATTGAATCATGAATCATGAATCATGAATTGAATCATGAATCATGAATCATGAATCATAAATCATGAATTGAATCATGAATCATTAATCATGAATTATGAATTGAATCATGAATCATGAATTATGAATCATGAATCATGAATTGAATCATGAATCATGAATCATGAATCATAAATCATGAATTGAATCATGAATCAAGAATCATGAAACGAATCATGAATCATGAATCAAGAATCATGAAACGAATCATGAATCATTAATTGAATCATGAATCTTGAATCATGAATTGAATCATGAATCATGAATCATGAATCGAATCATAAATCATGAATCATGAATTGAATCATGAATCATGAATCATGAATTGAATCATAATTCATGAATCATGAATCATGAATCATAAATCATGAATTGAATCATGAATCATTAATCATGAATTTTGAATTGAATCATGAATCATGAATCATGAATCATGAATTGAATCATGAATCATGAATCATAAATCATGAATTGAATCATGAATCAAGAATCATGAATTGAATCATGAATCATGAATCATGAAATAAATCATGAATCATGATTCATGAATCGAATCATGAATCATGAATTGAATCATGAATCATGAATCATGAATTGAATCATGAATCATGAATCATGAATCATGAATCATGAATCATGAATTGAATCATGAATCATGAATTATGAATTGAATCATGAATCATGAATCATGAATTGAATCATGAATCATTAATCATGAATTGAATCAGGATTCGAATCTTGAATTGAATCAGGATTCGAATCATGAATTGAATCATGAATCATGAATTGAATCATGAATCATGAATCATGAATCATAAATCATGAATTGAATCATGAATCATTAATCATGAATTATGAATTGAATCATGAATCATGAATCATGAATCATGAATTGAATCATGAATCATGAATCATGAATCATGAATTGAATCATGAATCATGAATCATGAATCATGAATCATGAATCATGAATCGAATCATGAATCATGAATCAAGAATCATAAAACGAATCATGAATCATGAATTGAATCATGAATCATAAATTGAATCATGAATCATGAATCATGAATCGAATCATGAATCATGAATCATGAATCATGAATCATAAATTGAATCATGAATCATGAATCATAAATTGAATCATGAATCATGAATCATGAATCGAATCATGAATCATGAATCATAAATTGAATCATGAATCATGAATCATGAATTGACTCATGAATCATGAATCATGAATCAAGAATTCAATCATGAATCATGAATCATGAATTGAATCATGAATCATGAATCATGAATCATGAATTGAATCATGAATCATTAATCATGAATTATGAATTGAATCATGAATCATGAATCATGAATTGAATCATGAATCATGAATCATGAATCATGAATCATGAATTGAATCATGAATCATGAATCATGAATCGAATCATGAATCATGAATTAAGAATCATGAAACGAATCATGAATCATGAATTGAATCATGAATCATGAATCATGAATCGAATCATGAATCATGAATTAAGAATCATGAAACGAATCATGAATCATGAATTGAATCATGAATCATAAATTGAATCATGAATCATGAATCATGAATCGAATCATGAATCATGAATCATGAAACATGAATCATAAATTGAATCATGAATCATGAATTGACTCATGAATCATGAATCATGAATCATGAATTCAATCATGAATCATGAATTCAATCATGAATCATGAATCATGAATCATGAATTGAATCATAAATCATGAATTGAATAATGAATCATGAATCATGAATCATGAATCGAATCATAAATCATGAATCATGAATCATGAATTGAATCATGAATCATGAATCATGAATTGAATCATGAATCATGAATCATGAATCATGAATCATAAATCATGAATTGAATCATGAATCATTAATCATGAATTATGAATTGAATCATGAATCATGAATCATGAATCATAAATTGAATCATGAATTGAATCATGAATCATGAATCGAATCATGAATCATGAATCATGAATTGAATCATGAATCATGATTAATGAATCGAATCATGAATCATGAATTGAATCATGAATCATGAATCATGAATTGAATCATGAATCATGAATTGAATCATGAATCATGAATTGAATCATGAATTGAATCATGAATCATGAATCATGAATCATGAATCATGAATCATAAATTGAATCATGAATCATAAATCATGAATTGAATCATGAATTGAATCATGAATTGAATCATGAATCATGAATTGAATCATGAATCATGAATCATGAATTGAACCATGAATCATGAATCATGAATTGAATCATGAATCATGATTCATGAATTGAATCATGAATTGAATCATGAATTATAAATTAAATCATGAATCATGAATCATGAATTGAATCATGAATCATGAATTATGAATTGAATCATGAATCATGAATCATGAATCATAAATTGAATCATGAATTGAATCATGAATCATGAATCGAATCATGAATCATGAATCATGAATTGAATCATGAATCATGATTAATGAATCGAATCATGAATCATGAATTGAATCATGAATCATGAATCATGAATTGAATCATGAATCATGAATTGAATCATGAATCATGAATTGAATCATGAATTGAATCATGAATCATGAATTGAATCATGAATCATGAATCATAAATTGAATCATGAATCATAAATCATGAATTGAATCATGAATTGAATCATGAATTGAATCATGAATCATGAATTGAATCATGAATCATGAATCATGAATTGAACCATGAATCATGAATCATGAATTGAATCATGAATCATGATTCATGAATTGAATCATGAATTGAATCATGAATTATAAATTAAATCATGAATCATGAATCATGAATTGAATCATGAATCATGAATCATGAATTGAATCATGAATCATGAATCATGAATCATAAATCATGAATTGAATCATGAATCATTAATCATGAATTATGAATTGAATCATGAATCATGAATCATGAATCATGAATTGAATCATGAATCATGAATCATGAATCATGAATCATGAATCATGAATCATGAATCGAATCATGAATCATGAATCAAGAATCATGAAACGAATCATGAATCATGAATTGAATCATAATTCATAAATTGAATCATGAATCATGAATCATGAATCGAATCATGAATCATGAATCATGAATCATGAATTGACTCATGAATCATGAATCATGAATCATGAATTCAATCATGAATCATGAATCATGAATTGAATCATGAATCATGAATCATGAATCATGAATTGAATCATGAATTATTAATCATGAATTATGAATTGAATCATGAATCATGAATCATGAATCATGAATTTAATCATGAATCATGAATCATGAATTGAATCATAAATCATGAATCATGAATCGAATCATGAATCATGAATCAAGAATCATGAAACGAATCATGAATCATGAATTGAATCATGAATCATAAATTGAATCATGAATCATGAATCATGAATCGAATTATGAATCATGAATCATGAATCATGAATCATAAATTGAATCATGAATCATGAATCATGAATTGACTCATGAATCATGAATCATGAATCATGAATTGAATCATGAATCATGAATCATGAATTGAATCATGAATCATGAATCATGAATTGAATCATAAATCATGAATTGAATCATGAATCATGAATAATGAATCATGAATCGAATCATAAATCATGAATCATGAATCATGAATTGAATCATGAATCATGAATCATGAATTGAATCATGAATCATGAATCATGAATCATGAATCATGAATCATAAATCATGAATTGAATCATGAATCATTAATCATGAATTATGAATTGAATCATGAATCATGAATCATGAATCATGAATGAATCATGAATCATGAATCATGAATTGAATCATGAATCATGAATCATGAATCGAATCATGAATCATGAATCAAGAATCATGAAACGAATCATGAATCATGAATTGAATCATGAATCATGAATCATAAATTGAATCATGAATCATGAATCGAATCATGAATCATGAATCATGAATCATGAATCATGAATTGAATCATGAATCATGAATCATGAATCATGAATCATGAATTGAATCATGAATCATGAATCATGAATTGAATCATGAATCATAATTTGAATCAGGATTCGAATCATGAATTGAATCAGGATTCAAATCATGAATTGAATCATGAGTCATGAATTGAATCATGAATCATGAATTATGAATCATGAATTGAATCATGAATCATGAATTGAATCATGAATCATGAATCATGAATCATGAATCATGAATTGAATCATGAATCATGAATCATGAATCATAAATTGAATCATGAATCATGAATCATGAATTGACTCATGAATCATGAATCATGAATTCAATCATGAATCATGAATCATGAATTGAATCATTAATCATGAATTATGAATTGAATCATGAATCATTAATCATGAATTATGAATTGAATCATGAATCATGAATCATGAATTGAATCATGAATCATAAATCATGAATCATGAATTGAATCATAAATCATGAATCATGAATCGAATCATGAATCATGAATCAAGAATCATGAAACGAATCATGAATCATGAATTGAATCATGAATCATAAATTGAATCATGAATCATGAATCATAAATCGAATCATGAATCATGAATCATGAGTCATAAATTGAATCATGAATCATGAATCATGAATTGACTCATGAATCATGAATTGAATCATGAATCATGAATCATAAATTGAATCATGAATCATGAATCATGAATTGAATCATAAATCATGAATTGAATCATGAATCATGAATCATGAATCATGAATCGAATCATAAATCATGAATCATGAATCATGAATTGAATCATGAATCATGAATCATGAATTGAATCATGAATCATGAATCATGAATCATGAATCATGAATCATGAATTGAATCATGAATCATTAATCATGAATTATGAATTGAATCATGAATCATGAATCATGAATCATGAATCATGAATTGAATCATGAATCATGAATCATGAATTGAATCATGAATCATGAATCGAATCATGAATCATGAATCAAGAATCATGAAATGAATCATGAATCATGAATTGAATCATGAATCATGAATCATAAATTGAATCATGAATCATGAATCGAATCATGAATCATGAATCATGAATTGAATCATGAATCATGAATCATGAATCATGAATCATGAATCATGAATTGAATCATGAATCATGAATCATGAATTGAATCATGAATCATGAATTGAATCATGAATCATGAATCATGAATCATGAATCATGAATCATGAATCATGCATCAAGAATCATGAATCGAATCATGAATCATAATTTAATCATGAATCATGAATCGAATCATGAATCATAATTTAATCATGAATCATGAATTGAATCATGAATCATGAATTGAATCATGAATCATGAATTGAATCATGAATTGAATCATGAATCATAAATTAAATCATGAATTAAATTATGAATCATGAATCATGAATCATAAATTGAATCATGAATTGAATCATGAATCATGAATCATGAATTGAATCATGATTTATGAATCATGAATTGAATCATGAATCATGATTCATGAATCGAATCATGAATCATGAATTGAATCATGAATCATGAATTGAATCATGAATCATGAATTGAATCATGAATCATGAATTGAATCATGAATTGAATCATAAATCATAAATCATGAATCATGAATTGAATTCAGCAATCATAAATCATGAATTGAATCATGAATTCAATCATGAATCATGAATCATGAATCACGAATCATAAATTGAATCATGAATCATGAATTGAATCATGAATTGAATCATGAATCATGAATCATGAATTGAATCATGAATCATGAATCATGAATTGAATCATGAATCATGAATCATGAATTGAATCATGAATCATGAATCATGAATTGAATCATGAATCATGAATCATGAATTGAATCATGAATCATGAATCGAATCATGAATCATGAATTGAATCATGAATTGAATCATGAATCATGAATTGAATCATGAATCATGAATCGAATCATGAATCATGAATCGAATCATGAATCATGAATCATGAATTGAATCATAAATCATGAATCATGAATCTTGAATCATGAATCATGAAATGAATCATGAATCATGAATCATGAATCGAATCATGAATCATGAATTGAATCATAAATCATGAATCATGAATCTTGAATCATGAATTGAATCATGAATCATGAATCATGAATCGAATCATGAATCATGAATCATGAATCATGAATCATGAATTGAATCATGAATCATGAATCATGAATCATTAATCATTAATCATGAATTGAATCATAAATCATGAATTGAATCATGAATCATGAATTGAATCATGAATCGAATCATAAATCATAAATCATGAATCATGAATTGAATCATGAATCATGAATTGAATCATGAATCATAAATCATAAATCATGAATCATGAACCATGAATCATAAATCATGAATTGAATCATGAATCATTAATCATGAATTATGAATTGAATCATGAATCATGAATCATAAATCATGAATCATGAATTGAATCATGAATCATGAATTATGAATCATGAATCGAATCATAAATCATGAATCATGAATCATGAATTGAATCATGAATCATGAATCATGAATTGAATCATGAATCATGAATCATGAATCATGAATCATAAATCATGAATTGAATCATGAATCATTAATCATGAATTATGAATTGAATCATGAATCATGAATCATGAATCAAGAATAATGAAACGAATCATGAATCATGAATCATGAATCATAAATCATGAATTGAATCATGAATCAAGAATCAT
>NW_027447509.1:0-30139 GCF_038048845.1 Mixophyes fleayi | reverse complement strand
TGATTCATGATTCATGATTCGATTCATGATTCATGATTCAATTCATGATTCATGATTCATGATTCAATTCATGATTCATGATTCATGATTCGATTCATGATTCAATTCATGATTCATGATTCGATTTATGATTCATGATTTATGATTCATGATTCATGATTCAATTCATGATTCATGATTCATGATTCAATTCATGATTCATGATTCATGATTCAAGATTCATGATTCAATTCATGATTCATGATTGATGATTCAATTCATATTTCATGATTCATGATTCACGATTCATGATTCAATTCATGATTCATGATTCATGATTCAATTCATGATTCATGATTCATGATTCATGATTCATGATTCATGATTCAATTCATGATTCATGATTCATGATTCATGATTCATGATTCATGATTCAATTCATGATTCATGATTCATGATTCAATTCATAATTCATGATTCATGATTCATGATTCAATTCATGATTCATGATTCATGATTCATGATTCGATTCATGATTCATGATTCATTATTCAATTCATGATTCATGATTCATGATTTATGATTCGATTCATGATTCATGATTCATGATTCGATTTAAGATTCATAATTCATGATTCATGATTCATGATTCATGATTCAATTCATGATTCATGATTCATGATTCATGATTCATGATTTATGATTCAATTCATGATTCATGATTCAATTTATGATTCATGATTCACGATTCATGATTCATGATTAATGATTCGATTCATGATTCATGATTTATGATTCATGATTCAATTCATGATTCATGATTCATGATTCGATTAATGATTTATGATTCGATTCATGATTCATGATTCGATTTAAGATTCATGATTCATGATTCATGATTCATGATTCATGATTCATGATTCATGATTCAATTCATGATTCATGATTCAATTCATAATTCATGATTCAAGATTCATGATTCATGATTCAATTCATGATTCATGATTCATGATTCAATTCATGATTCATGATTCATGATTCATGATTCATGATTCAATTCATGATTCATGATTCATGATTCAATTCATGATTCATGATTCATGATTCAATTCATGATTCATGATTCATGATTCATGATTCATGATTCAATTCATGATTCATGATTCATGATTCAATTCATAATTCATGATTCATGATTCATGATTCAATTCATGATTCATGATTCATGATTCATGATTCGATTCATGATTCATGATTCATTATTCAATTCATGATTCATGATTCATGATTTATGATTCGATTCATGATTCATGATTCATGATTCGATTTAAGATTCATAATTCATGATTCATGATTCATGATTCATGATTCATGATTCATGATTCAATTCATGATTCATGATTCAATTCATAATTCATAATTCAAGATTCATGATTCATGATTCAATTCATGATTCATGATTCATTTCATGATTCATGATTCATGATTCATGATTTAATTCATGATTCATGTTTCAATTTATAATTCATGATTCATGATTCAATTCATGATTCATGATTCGATTCATGATTCAATTCATGATTCATGATTCATGATTCATGATACAATTCATGATTCATGATTCATGATTCAATTCATGATTCATGATTCATGATTCATGAATTAATTCATGATTTATGATTCATGATTCATGATTCGATTCATGATTTATGATTTATGATTCAATTCATGATTCATGATTTATGATTCATGATTCGATTCATGATTTATGATTTATGATTCAATTCATGATTCATGATTTATGATTCGATTTATGATTCTTGATTCATGATTCATGATTCGATTCATGATTCATGATTTATGATTCTATTCATGATTCATCATTCGATTCATGATTTTTTACTCATGATTCATGATTCGATTCATGTTTCATGATTCATTATTCAATTCATGATTCATGATTCAATTCATGATTCAAGATTCATGATTCGATTCATGATTCTTGATTCATGATTCATGATTCGATTCATGATTCATGATTCATGATTCAATTCATGATTCATGATTCATGATTCATGATTCAATTCATGATTCATGATTCATGATTCATGATTCAATTCATGATTCATGATTTGATTCATGATTCAATTCATGATTCAAGATTCATGATTCGATTCATGATTCATGATACAATTCATGATTCATGATTCATGATTCAATTCATGATTCATGATTTGATTCATGATTCAATTCATGATTCAAGATTCATGATTCGATTCATGATTCATGATACAATTCATGATTCATGATTCATGATTCTATTCATGATTCAATTCATTATTCATGATTCGATTTATGATTCATGATTCAATTCATGATTCATGATTCATGATTCATGATTCATTATTCATGATTCAATTCATGATTCATGATTCGATTCATGATTCATGATTCAATTCATGATTCATGATTCAATTCATGATTCAATTCATGATTCATGATTCAATTCATATTTCATGATTCATGAATCATGATTCAATTCATGATTCATGATTCATGATTTATGATTCAATTCATGATTCATGATTCATGATTCGATTCATGATTCATGATTCGATTTATGATTCTTGATTCATGATTCATTATTCGATTCATGATTCATGATTTATGATTCAATTCATGATTCATGATTCATGATTCATGATTCAATACATGATTCATGATTCATGATTCAATTCATAATTCATGATTCATGATTCATGATTCAATTCATGATTCATCATTCGATTCATGATTTTTTACTCATGATTCATGATTTGATTCATATTTCATGATTCATTATTCAATTCATGATTCATAATTCATGATTCATGATTCAATTCATGATTCAAGATTCATGATTCATGATTCGATTCATGATTCATGATTCATGATTCAATTCATGATTCATGATTCAATTCATAATTCATAATTCAAGATTCATGATTCATGATTAAATTCATGATTCATGTTTCAATTTATGATTCATGATTTATGATTAGATTCATGATTCATGATTCGATTCATGATTCAATTCATGATTCATGATTCATGATTCATGATACAATTCATGATTCATGATTCATGATTCAATTCATGATTCATGATTCATGATTCATGAATTAATTCATGATTTATGATTCATGATTCAATTCATGATTCATGATTCATGATTCATGATTCATGATTCGATTCATGATTTATGATTTATGATTCAATTCATGATTCATGATTTATGATTCGATTTATGATTCTTGATTTATGATTCATGATTCGATTCATGATTCATGATTTATGATTCTATTCATGATTCATGATTCATGATTCAATACATAATTCATGATTCATGATTCAATTCATAATTCATGATTCATGATTCATGATTCAATTCATGATTCATCATTCGATTCATGATTTTTTACTCATGATTCATGATTCGATTCATGTTTCATGATTCATTATTCATTTCATGATTCATGATTCAATTCATGATTCAAGATTCATGATTCGATTCATGATTCTTGATTCATGATTCATGATTCGATTCATGATTCATGATTCATGATTCAATTCATGATTCATGATTCATGATTCATGATTCATGATTCAATTCATAATTCATGATTCATGATTCATGATTCAATTCATGATTCATCATTCGATTCATGATTTTTTACTCATGATTCATGATTCGATTCATGTTTCATGATTAATTATTCAATTCATGATTCATGATTCAATTCATGATTCAAGATTCATGATTCGATTCATGATTCTTGATTCATGATTCATGATTCGATTCATGATTCATGATTCATGATTCAATTCATGATTCATGATTCATGATTCAATTCATGATTCATGATTTATGATTCAATTCATGATTCATGATTTGATTCATGATTCAATTCATGATTCAAGATTCATGATTCGATTCATGATTCATGATACAATTCATGATTCATGATTCATGATTCGATTCATGATTCAATTCATTATTCATGATTCGATTCATGATTCATGATTCAATTCATGATTCATGATTCATGATTCATGATTCATGATTCATGATTCATTATTCATGATTCAATTCATGATTCATGATTCATGATTCGATTCATGATTCATGATTCAATTCATGATTCATGATTCATGATTCAATTCATGATTCAATTCATGATTCATGATTCATGATTCAATTCATATTTCATGATTCATGAATCATGATTCAATTCATGATTCATGATTCATGATTTATGATTCAATTCATGATTCATGATTCGATTCATGATTCATGATTCGATTTATGATTCTTGATTCATGATTCATGATTCGATTCATGATTCATGATTTATGATTCAATTCATGATTCATGATTCATGATTCATGATTCAATACATGATTCATGATTCATGATTCAATTCATAATTCATGATTTATGATGCATGATTCAATTCATGATTCATCATTCGATTCATGATCTTTTACTCATGATTCATGATTTGATTCATGTTTCATGATTCATTATTCAATTCATGATTCATAATTCATGATTCATGATTCAATTCATGATTCAAGATTCATGATTCGATTCATGATTCATGATACAATTCATGATTCAAGATTCATGATTCATGATTCGATTCATGATTCATGATTCATGATTCAATTCATGATTCATGATTCATGATTCAATTCATGATTCATGATTCATGATTCATGATTCAATTCATGATTCATGATTCAATTCATGATTTAAATTATGATTCAAGATTCATGATTCGATTCATGATTCATGATACAATTCATGATTCATGATTCGATTCATGATTCAATTCATTATTCATGATTCGATTCATGATTCATGATTCAATTAATGATTCAATATTCATGATTCATGATTCATGATTCAATTCATGATTCATGATTCATGATTCAATTAATGATTCAATATTCATGATTCATGATTCATGATTCAATTCATGATTCATGATTCATGATTCGATTCATGATTCATGATTCAATTCATGATTCATGATTCATGATTCAATTCATGATTCATGATTCATGATTCGATTCATGATTCAATTCATGATTCATGATTCGATTTATGATTCATGATTCATGATTCATGATTCATGATTCAATTCATGATTCATGATTCAATTCATGATTCATGATTCATGATTCATGATTCATAATTCGATTTATGATTCATGATTCATGATTCATGATTCATGATTCATGATTTATGATTCAATTCATGATTCATGATTCAATTTATGATTCATGATTCACGATTCATTATTCATGATTAATGATTCATGATTCGATTCATTATTCATGATTCATGATTCATGATTCAATTCATGATTCATGATTCATGATTCGATTCATGATTTATGATTCGATTCATGATTCATGATTCATGATTCGATTTAAGATTCATAATTCATGATTCATGATTCATGATTCATGATTCATGATTCATGATTCATGATTCATGATTCAATTCATGATTCATGATTCAATTCATAATTCATAATTCAAGATTCATGATTCATGATTCAATTCATGATTCATGATTCAATTCATGATTCATGATTCATGATTCATGATTCAATTCATGATTCATGATTCATGATTCAATTCATGATTCATGATTCATGATTCATGATTCATGATTCATGATTCATGATTTGATTCATGATTCTTGACTCATGATTCATGATTCGATTCATGATTCATGATTCATTATTCAATTCATGATTCATGATTCATGATTTATGATTCGATTCATGATTCATGATTCATGATTCGATTTAAGATTCATAATTCATGATTCATGATTCATGATTCATGATTCATGATTCAATTCATGATTCATGATTCAATTCATGATTCATGATTCATGATTCGATTCATGATTCAATTCATGATTCATGATTCGATTTATGATTCATGATTCATGATTCGATTCATGATTCAATTCATGATTCATGATTCGATTTATGATTCATGATTTATGATTCATGATTCATGATTCATGATTCAATTCATGATTCATGATTCATGATTCAATTCATAAATCAAGATTCATGCTTCAATTCATGATTCATGATTGATGATTCAATTCATATTTCATGATTCATGATTCATGATTCAATTCATTATTCATGATTCATGATTCATGATTCGATTCATGATTCATGATTCATGATTCGATTTATGATTCATGATTCATGATTCATGATTCATGATTCATGATTTATGATTCAATTCATGATTCATGATTCAATTCATGATTCAAGATTCATGATTCGATTCATGATTCATGATTCAATTGATGATTCTTGATTCATGATTCATGATTCGATTCATGATTCATGATTCATGATTCAATTCATGATTCATGATTCATGATTCAATTCATGATTCATGATTCATGAATTATGATTCAATTCATGATTCATGATTCAATTCATGATTCAATTCATGATTCAAGATTCATGATTCGATTCATGATTCATGATACAATTCATGATTCATGATTCATGATTCGATTCATGATTCAATTCATTATTCATGATTCGATTCATGATTCATGATTCAATTAATGATTCAATATTCATGATTCATGATTCATGATTCATGATTCAATTCATGATTCATGATTCATGATTCGATTCATGATTCATGATTCAATTCATGATTCATGATTCATGATTCAATTCATGATTCATGATTCATGATTCGATTCATGATTCAATTCATGATTCATGATTCGATTTATGATTCATGATTCATGATTCATGATTCATGATTCAATTCATGATTCATGATTCATGATTCAATTCATGATTCATGATTCATGATTCATAATTCGATTTATGATTCATGATTCATGATTCATGATTCATGATTCATGATTCATGATTTATGATTCAATTCATGATTCATGATTCAATTTATGATTCATGATTTATGATTCATGATTCATGATTCATGATTCAATTCATGATTCATGATTCATGATTCAATTCATGATTCAAGATTCATGCTTCAATTCATGATTCATGATTGATGATTCAATTCATATTTCATGATTCATGATTCATGATTCAATTCATTATTCATGATTCATGATTCATGATTCGATTCATGATTCATGATTCATGATTCATGATTCAATTCATGATTCATGATTCATGATTCAATTTATGATTCATGATTCATGATTCATGATTCATGATTCATGATTCAATTCATGATTCATGATTCATGATTCAATTCATGATTCATGATTCATGATTCATGATTCATGATTCATGATTCATGATTTGATTCATGATTCTTGACTCATGATTCATGATTCGATTCATGATTCATGATTCATTATTCAATTCATGATTCATGATTCATGATTTATGATTCGATTCATGATTCATGATTCATGATTCGATTTAAGATTCATAATTCATGATTCATGATTCATGATTCATGATTCATGATTCATGATTCAATTCATGATTCATGATTCAATTCATGATTCATGATTCATGATTCGATTCATGATTCAATTCATGATTCATGATTCGATTTATGATTCATGATTTATGATTCATGATTCATGATTCATGATTCAATTCATGATTCATGATTCATGATTCAATTCATGATTCAAGATTCATGCTTCAATTCATGATTCATGATTGATGATTCAATTCATATTTCATGATTCATGATTCATGATTCAATTCATGATTCAAGATTCATGCTTCAATTCATGATTCATGATTGATGATTCAATTCATTATTCATGATTCATGATTCATGATTCGATTCATGATTCATGATTCATGATTCAATTTATGATTCATGATTCATGATTCATGATTCATGATTCATGATTTATGATTCAATTCATGATTCATGATTCAATTCATGATTCGATTCATGATTCATGATTCGATTAATGATTCATGATTCATGATTCAATTCATGATTCATGATTCATGATTCATGATTCAATTCATGATTCATGATTCATGATTCATGATTCAATTCATGATTCATGATTCAATTCATGATTCAATTCATGATTCAAGATTCATGATTCGATTCATGATTCATGATACAATTCATGATTCATGATTCATGATTCGATTCATGATTCAATTCATTATTCATGATTCGATTCATGATTCATGATTCAATTAATGATTCAATATTCATGATTCATGATTCATGATTCATGATTCAATTCATGATTCATGATTCATGATTCGATTCATGATTCATGATTCAATTCATGATTCATGATTCATGATTCAATTCATAATTCATGATTCATGATTCGATTCATGATTCAATTCATGATTCATGATTCGATTTATGATTCATGATTCATGATTCAATTCATGATTCATGATTCATGATTCAATTCATGATTCATGATTCATGATTCATAATTCGATTTATGATTCATGATTCATGATTCATGATTCATGATTCATGATTCATGATTTATGATTCAATTCATGATTCATGATTCAATTTATGATTCATGATTCACGATTCATTATTCATGATTCATGATTCATGATTCGATTCATTATTCATGATTCATGATTCATGATTCAATTCATGATTCATGATTGATGATTCAATTCATATTTCATGATTCATGATTCATGATTCAATTCATTATTCATGATTCATGATTCGATTCATGATTCATGATTCATGATTCATGATTCAATTCATGATTCATGATTCATGATTCAATTCATGATTCATGATTCATGATTCATGATTCATGATTCATGATTCAATTCATGATTCATGATTCATGATTCAATTCATGATTCATGATTCATGATTCATGATTCATGATTCATGATTCATTATTCAATTCATGATTCATGATTCATGATTTATGATTCGATTCATGATTCATGATTCATTATTCAATTCATGATTCATGATTCATGATTTATGATTCGATTCATGATTCATGATTCATGATTCGATTTAAGATTCATAATTCATGATTCATGATTCATGATTCATGATTCATGATTCATGATTCAATTCATGATTCATGATTCAATTCATGATTCATGATTCATGATTCGATTCATGATTCAATTCATGATTCATGATTCGATTTATGATTCATGATTTATGATTCATGATTCATGATTCATGATTCAATTCATGATTCATGATTCATGATTCAATTCATGATTCAAGATTCATGCTTCAATTCATGATTCATGATTGATGATTCAATTCATATTTCATATGATTCATGATTCATGATTCAATTCATGATTCAAGATTCATGCTTCAATTCATGATTCATGATTGATGATTCAATTCATTATTCATGATTCATGATTCATGATTCGATTCATGATTCATGATTCATGATTCGATTTATGATTCATGATTCATGATTCATGATTCATGATTCATGATTTATGATTCAATTCATGATTCATGATTCAATTCATGATTCGATTCATGATTCATGATTCGATTAATGATTCATGATTCATGATTCAATTCATGATTCATGATTCATGATTCAATTCATGATTCATGATTCATGATTCAATTCATGATTCATGATTCAATTCATGATTCAATTCATGATTCAAGATTCATGATTCGATTCATGATTCATGATACAATTCATGATTCATGATTCATGATTCGATTCATGATTCAATTCATTATTCATGATTCGATTCATGATTCATGATTCAATTAATGATTCAATATTCATGATTCATGATTCATGATTCATGATTCAATTCATGATTCATGATTCATGATTCGATTCATGATTCATGATTCAATTCATGATTCATGATTCATGATTCAATTCATAATTCATGATTCATGATTCGATTCATGATTCAATTCATGATTCATGATTCATGATTCAATTCATGATTCATGATTCATGATTCATGATTCATAATTCGATTTATGATTCATGATTCATGATTCATGATTCATGATTCATGATTTATGATTCAATTCATGATTCATGATTCAATTTATGATTCATGATTCACGATTCATTATTCATGATTCATGATTCATGATTCGATTCATTATTCATGATTCATGATTCATGATTCAATTCATGATTCATGATTCGATTCATGATTTATGATTCGATTCATGATTCATGATTCATGATTCGATTTAAGATTCATAATTCATGATTCATGATTCATGATTCATGATTCATGATTCATGATTCATGCTTCATGATTCAATTCATGATTCATGATTCAATTCATAATTCATAATTCAAGATTCATGATTCATGATTCATGATTCAATTCATGATTCATGATTCATGATTCATGATTCACGATTCATGATTCAATTCATGATTCATGATTCATGATTCAATTCATGATTCATGATTCATGATTCATAAATCATGATTCATTATTCAATTCATGATTCATGATTCATGATTTATGATTCGATTCATGATTCATGATTCATGATTCGATTTAAGATTCATAATTCATGATTCATGATTCATGATTCATGATTCATGATTTATGATTCGATTCATGATTCATGATTCATGATTCGATTTAAGATTCATAATTCATGATTCAATTCATGATTCATGATTCGATTTATGATTCATGATTTATGATTCATGATTCATGATTGATGATTCAATTCATGATTCATGATTCATGATTCAATTCATGATTCAAGATTCATGCTTCAATTCATGATTCATGATTCAATTCATATTTCATGATTCATGATTCATGATTCAATTCATTATTCATGATTCATGATTCATGATTCGATTCATGATTCATGATTCATGATTCATGATTCAATTCATGATTCATGATTCATGATTCAATTCATGATTCATGATTCATGATTCATGATTCATGATTCAATTCATGATTCATGATTCATGATTCAATTCATGATTCATGATTCATGATTCATGATTCATGATTCATGATTTGATTCATGATTCTTGACTCATGATTCATGATTCGATTCATGATTCATGATTCATTATTCAATTCATGATTCATGATTCATGATTTATGATTCGATTTATGATTCATGATTCATGATTCGATTTAAGATTCATAATTCATGATTCATGATTCATGATTCATGATTCATGATTCATGATTCAATTCATGATTCATGATTCATGATTCAATTCATGATTCATGATTCATGATTCGATTCATGATTCAATTCATGATTCATGATTCGATTTATGATTCATGATTTATGATTCATGATTCATGATTCATGATTCAATTCATGATTCATGATTCATGATTCAATTCATGATTCAAGATTCATGCTTCAATTCATGATTCATGATTGATGATTCAATTCATATTTCATGATTCATGATTCATGATTCAATTCATTATTCATGATTCATGATTCATGATTCGATTCATGATTCAGGATTCATGATTCGATTTATGATTCATGATTCATGATTTATGATTCAATTCATGATTCATGATTCAATTCATGATTCGATTCATGATTCATGATTCGATTCATGATTCATGATTCATGATTCAATTCATGATTCATGATTCAATTCATGATTCATGATTCATGATTCATGATTCAATTCATGATTCATGATTCAATTCATGATTCAATTCATGATTCAAGATTCATGATTCGATTCATGATTCATGATACAATTCATGATTCATGATTCATGATTCGATTCATGATTCAATTCATTATTCATGATTCGATTCATGATTCATGATTCAATTAATGATTCAATATTCATGATTCATGATTCATGATTCGATTCATGATTCAATTCATGATTCATGATTCGATTTATGATTCATGATTTATGATTCATGATTCATGATTGATGATTCAATTCATATTTCATGATTCATGATTCATGATTCAATTCATTATTCATGATTCATGATTCATGATTCGATTCATGATTCATGATTCATGATTCGATTTATGATTCATGATTCATGATTCATGATTCATGATTCATGATTTATGATTCAATTCATGATTCATGATTCAATTCATGATTCGATTCATGATTCATGATTCGATTCATGATTCATGATTCATGATTCAATTCATGATTCATTATTCATGATTCATGATTCAATTCATGATTCATGATTCATGATTCATGATTCAATTCATGATTCATGATTCAATTCATGATTCAATTCATGATTCAAGATTCATGATTCGATTCATGATTCATGATTCAATTCATTATTCATGATTCATGATTCATGATTCGATTCATGATTCATGATTCGATTTATGATTCATGATTCATGATTCATGATTCATGATTCATGATTCATGATTCATGATTTATGATTCAATTCATGATTCATGATTCAATTCATGATTCATGATTCATGATTCGATTCATGATTCATGATTCAATTCATGATTCATGATTCATGATTCAATTCATAATTCATGATTCATGATTCGATTCATGATTCAATTCATGATTCATGATTCGATTTATGATTCATGATTCATGATTCATGATTCATGATTCAATTCATGATTCATGATTCATGATTCAATTCATGATTCATGATTCATGATTCATGATTCATAATTCGATTTATGATTCATGATTCATGATTCATGATTCATGATTCATGATTTATGATTCAATTCAT
Organism: Mixophyes fleayi; assembly: GCF_038048845.1. Lineage (NCBI taxonomy): Eukaryota > Metazoa > Chordata > Amphibia > Anura > Limnodynastidae > Mixophyes > Mixophyes fleayi. The sequence goes on along the minus strand of NW_027447509.1, from coordinate 17,387 downwards.
GATTCATGATTCAATTTATGATTCATGATTCACGATTCATTATTCATGATTCATGATTCATGATTCGATTCATTATTCATGATTCATGATTCATGATTCAATTCATGATTCATGATTCATGATTCGATTCATGATTTATGATTCGATTCATGATTCATGATTCATGATTCGATTTAAGATTCATAATTCATGATTCATGATTCATGATTCATGATTCATGATTCATGATTCATGCTTCATGATTCAATTCATGATTCATGATTCAATTCATAATTCATAATTCAAGATTCATGATTCATGATTCAATTCATGATTCAATATTCATGATTCATGATTCACGATTCAAGATTCAATTCATGATTCATGATTCATGATTCAATTCATGATTCATGATTCATGATTCATGATTCATGATTCATGATTCATGATTCATGATTTGATTCATGATTCTTGACTCATGATTCATGATTCGATTCATGATTCATGATTCATTATTCAATTCATGATTCATGATTCATGATTTATGATTCGATTCATGATTCATGATTCATGATTCGATTTAAGATTCATAATTCATGATTCATGATTCATGATTCATGATTCATGATTCATGATTCAATTCATGATTCATGATTCATGATTCAATTCATGATTCATGATTCATGATTCGATTCATGATTCAATTCATGATTCATGATTCGATTTATGATTCATGATTTATGATTCATGATTCATGATTCATGATTCAATTCATGATTCAAGATTCATGCTTCAATTCATGATTCATGATTGATGATTCAATTCATATTTCATGATTCATGATTCATGATTCAATTCATTATTCATGATTCATGATTCATGATTCGATTCATGATTCATGATTCATGATTCGATTTATGATTCATGATTCATGATTCATGATTCATGATTCATGATTTATGATTCAATTCATGATTCATGATTCAATTTATGATTCATGATTCACGATTCATGATTCATGATTAATGATTCGATTCATGATTCATGATTTATGATTCATGATTCAATTCATGATTCATGATTCATGATTCGATTAATGATTTATGATTCGATTCATGATTCATGATTCGATTTAAGATTCATAATTCATGATTCATGATTCATGATTCATGATTCATGATTCATGATACATGATTCATGATTCAATTCATGATTCATGATTCAATTCATAATTCATAATTCAAGATTCATGATTCATGATTCAATTCATGATTCATGATTCATGATTCAATTCATGATTCGATTCATGATTCATGATTCGTTTCATGATTCATGATTCATGATTCAATTCATGATTCATTATTCATGATTCATGATTCAATTCATGATTCATGATTCATGATACATGATTCATGATTCATGATTCAATTCATGATTCATGATTCAATTCATGATTCAATTCATGATTCAAGATTCATGATTCGATTCATGATTCATGATTCAATTCATTATTCATGATTCATGATTCATGATTCGATTCATGATTCATGATTCATGATTCGATTTATGATTCATGATTCATGATTCATGATTCATGATTCATGATTCATGATTCATGATTTATGATTCAATTCATGATTCATGATTCAATTCATGATTCATGATTCATGATTCGATTCATGATTCATGATTCAATTCATGATTCATGATTCATGATTCAATTCATAATTCATGATTCATGATTCGATTCATGATTCAATTCATGATTCATGATTCGATTTATGATTCATGATTCATGATTCATGATTCATGATTCAATTCATGATTCATGATTCATGATTCAATTCATGATTCATGATTCATGATTCATGATTCATAATTCGATTTATGATTCATGATTCATGATTCATGATTCATGATTCATGATTTATGATTCAATTCATGATTCATGATTCAATTTATGATTCATGATTCACGATTCATTATTCATGAATTATGATTCATGATTCGATTCATTATTCATGATTCATGATTCATGATTCAATTCATGATTCATGATTCATGATTCGATTCATGATTTATGATTCGATTCATGATTCATGATTCATGATTCGATTTAAGATTCATAATTCATGATTCATGATTCATGATTCATGATTCATGATTCATGATTCATGCTTCATGATTCAATTCATGATTCATGATTCAATTCATAATTCATAATTCAAGATTCATGATTCATGACTCAATTCATGATTCAATATTCATGATTCATGATTCACGATTCAAGATTCAATTCATGATTCATGATTCATGATTCAATTCATGATTCATGATTCATGATTCATGATTCATGATTCATGATTCATGATTCATGATTTGATTCATGATTCTTGACTCATGATTCATGATTCGATTCATGATTCATGATTCATTATTCAATTCATGATTCATGATTCATGATTTATGATTCGATTCATGATTCATGATTCATGATTCGATTTAAGATTCATAATTCATGATTCATGATTCATGATTCATGATTCATTATTCATGATTCAATTCATGATTCATGATTCATGATTCAATTCATGATTCATGATTCATGATTCGATTCATGATTCAATTCATGATTCAAGATTCATGCTTCAATTCATGATTCATGATTGATGATTCAATTCATATTTCATGATTCATGATTCATGATTCAATTCATTATTCATGATTCATGATTCATGATTCGATTCATGATTCATGATTCATGATTCGATTTATGATTCATGATTCATGATTCATGATTCATGATTCATGATTTATGATTCAATTCATGATTCATGATTCAATTTATGATTCATGATTCACGATTCATGATTCATGATTAATGATTCGATTCATGATTCATGATTTATGATTCATGATTCAATTCATGATTCATGATTCATGATTCGATTAATGATTTATGATTCGATTCATGATTCATGATTCGATTTAAGATTCATAATTCATGATTCATGATTCATGATTCATGATTCATGATTCATGATACATGATTCATGATTCAATTCATGATTCATGATTCAATTCATAATTCATAATTCAAGATTCATGATTCATGATTCAATTCATGATTCATGATTCATGATTCAATTCATGATTCATGATTCATGATTCATGATTCATGATTTAATTCATGATTCATGATTCATGATTCAATTCATGATTCATGATTCAATTCATGATTCATGATTCATGATTCAATTCATTATTCATGATTCATGATTCATGATTCGATTCATGATTCATGATTCGATTTATGATTCATGATTCATGATTCATGATTCATGATTCATGATTCATGATTTATGATTCAATTCATGATTCATGATTCAATTTATGATTCATGATTCACGATTCATGATTCATGATTAATGATTCGATTCATGATTCATGATTTATGATTCATGATTCAATTCATGATTCATGATTCATGATTCGATTAATGATTTATGATTCGATTCATGATTCATGATTCGATTTAAGATTCATAATTCATGATTCATGATTCATGATTCATGATTCATGATTCATGATTCATGATTCAATTCATGATTCATGATTCAATTCATAATTCATAATTCAAGATTCATGATTCATGATTCAATTCATGATTCATGATTCATGATTCAATTCATTATTCATGATTCATGATTCATGATTCGATTCATGATTCATGATTCGATTTATGATTCATGATTCATGATTCATGATTCATGATTCATGATTCATGATTTATGATTCAATTCATGATTCATGATTCAATTTATGATTCATGATTCACGATTCATGATTCATGATTAATGATTCGATTCATGATTCATGATTTATGATTCATGATTCAATTCATGATTCATGATTAATGATTCGATTCATGATTCATGATTTATGATTCATGATTCAATTCATGATTCATGATTCATGATTCAATTCATGATTCATGATTCAATTCATAATTCATAATTCAAGATTCATGATTCATGATTCAATTCATGGTTCATGATTCATGATTCAATTCATGATTCATGATTCATGATTCATGATTCATGATTCAATTCATGATTCATGATTCATGATTCAATTCATGATTCATGATTCAATTCATGATTCATGATTCATGATTCATGATTCATGATTCGATTCATGATTCTTGACTCATGATTCATGATTCGATTCATGATTCATGATTCATTATTTAATTCATGATTCATGATTCATGATTTATGATTCGATTCATGATTCATGATTCATGATTCGATTTAAGATTCATAATTCATGATTCATGATTCATGATTCATGATTCAATTCATGATTCATGATTCAATTCATAATTCATAATTCAAGATTCATGATTCATGATTCAATTCATGATTCATGATTCATTTCATGATTCATGATTCATGATTCATGATTAAATTCATGATTCATGTTTCAATTTATGATTCATGATTCATGATTCAATTCATGATTCATGATTCGATTCATGATTCAATTCATGATTCATGATTCATGATTCATGATTCAATTCATGATTCATGATTCATGATTCAATTCATGATTCATGATTCATGATTCAATTCATGATTTATAATTCATGATTCAATTCATGATTCATGATTCATGATTCGATTCATGATTTATGATTTATGATTCAATTCATGATTCAATTCATGATTCATGATTCATGATTCAATTCATAATTCATGATTCATGATTCATGATTCAATTCATGATTCATCATTCGATTCATGATTTTTTACTCATGATTCATGATTCGATTCATGTTTCATGATTCATTATTCAATTCATGATTCATGATTCAATTCATGATTCAAGATTAATGATTCGATTCATGATTCATGATTCGATTCATGATTCATGATTCATGATTCAATTCATGATTCATGATTCATGATTCATGATTCATGATTTATGATTCGATTCATGATTCATGATTCATGATTCGATTTAAGATTCATAATTCATGATTCATGATTCATGATTCATGATTTATGATTCATGATTCATGATTCAATTCATGATTCATGATTCATGATTCAATTCATGATTCATGATTCATGATTCGATTCATGATTCAATTCATGATTCATGATTCGATTTATGATTCATGATTTATGATTCATGATTGATGATTCAATTCATATTTCATGATTCATGATTCATGATTCAATTCATTATTCATGATTCATGATTCATGATTCGATTCATGAATTATGATTCATGATTCGATTTATGATTCATGATTCATGATTCATGATTCATGTGTCACGGGCACTAGGAGTCTTTACCCAGGGATCACCAGGTGATAGGCTTACCAGAGCAGTATAGGTGGTAATATGGTACTCTGGTAGCAGGGTGATCACGGAACAGGAAATAGCAGATGATGAGATGCTCAGGAAAGTCTATGACTAGCAGCACTGGCAATATGGAGGTAGTAATACACGAGGAACTGTATGGACAAAGGACACGTGAAGGTAGTCAGTGGTCTGCGGTAGCAAGTTGTACCACTGCTATAGTGAGGAGGAATGTCCAACAGAAACGAGGAGGTGATGAGAGTCAGCGGTCTGCGGATAGCAAGTTGTACCGCTGTCTGAGTGAAGGAATGGAATCCCAGTGGAGGTATCCGGGGAGTCAGTGGTCTGCGTTAGCAAGTTGTACCACTGCTATGTGAGAGGATACTGGAACAGGTGAAACTGTAAACAGGAGTCAGTGGTCTGCCACTAGCAAGTTGTACTACTGAATATATATGTGAGGAGGTGCACGGGGAGAGACTGCAACACAATATATACACGGGCACCTTGACTTTGATCCACAGTAATATGCACAATATAAATGTATAAATGACTGAACAACACTGCCAATATAGAAAGTCTCTTGAAGTAATCCGGCATAAGATAACACAGTCAATGATGGCAGTAGAGTCAGCAGATAGTACACTCCAGAGGAGAACCAACACAGTCAATGATGGCAATAGACTCAGCGGATAGTACACTCCAGAGGAGAACCAACACAGTCCAGCAAGGTATGCAATACACAGCACAGTCAATGGGAAGTATGCATACCGTGGTTCAGGAGAAGGCAGTCAGACAGGAGTGCAGAGATACCTGAAGGGCAGGAGGCCAGCAGGATACAAGTCCCTGGATGGGTGAAGCAGGGGTCTAGCAGGTGCAGCGCACAGGTAGGTAGACCAGCAGGGAACACAGGAAGGCGTGGAGAGCGGATCAGCAGTAGATGGATGAGTAGCGCTGAGAAGTAACAGCAGCGGGTCTCTGCGGGAACACGGAGGTAACCAATAGCAACCAGCAGGTGCAGTAACGATGGGACACCGGAGCAGAGTTGAACTGGAACAGATGATCACGGAGAGTAGCGGGTAGCAATAGTGGCAGCAGACTCAAGGAAACACGGTAGAGTAGACAAGGACTGAAGACTGAAGCGCACAGAGGCAGCGGATAGGAATCAGCTAAACAGTCACGATGAAACACAGACGGGTTGCAGGTTGAAGACTGTAGTGCACGGAGGCAGCGGATAGGAATCAGCTAAACAGTCACGATGATGAAACACAGACGAGTTGCAGGTTGAAGCCTGTAGTGCACGGAGGCAGCGGATAGGAATCAGCTGGCAGTCACAATCATGAACAGGTGAGTGGATGTGGTTGAAGCCTGTAATGCACGGAGGCAGCGGATAGGCATCAGCTAACAGTCCCAATGATACATGGTAGAGTTGAAGTGATTAGAAGACTGTAGTGCACGGAGGCAGCGGATAGGAATCAGCTCACAGTCACGATGATACAGTAGATGGTAGAAGTGGTATGGGAACCACAGTAGCAGAAGTGGTTTGGAAACCACAGAGGTAGAAGTGGTTTGGAAACCACAGGAATCAGCAGGGCTGAATAAACAAGGAAACACAGGAACACCTTCAGAGACTCATGGGGAATGAGACTCCAAGATCAGGCAACGTGGTGTTGACCACAGGTGCTTAATATAGGGAGGTTGCCTGATCTGCCAATTAAGTTAAAGGAACATACACCGAAGGTTTGGAAAGGGCTGCGCATGCGCAGTCCCTCAGGATAGAGGACGTCCACGGTTCCTAATAGTCCGGGAAGAAGCACTCACAGTCCGGTGAGTGACAGTACCCCCCCTTTTAAAGGTGGGCACAGAACGCCTGGAACCGGGCTTGTCCGGATTTTTGGAATAAAACTTCTTCAGAAGGGCAGGAGCATTAAGATCTTCAGCTTTGATCCATGAACGCTCTTCAGGACCAAAGCCCTTCCAATGAACGAGGAAACGGAGGACTCCTCGCGAAATTTTTGCATCCAATACCTCAGTAATCTCGAAATCCTCCTCCTGATGAACTTGAACTGGCTGCGGTGCTGAGGAAGGAGTCGAGAAACGGTTGATGATGAGAGGTTTGAGCAAGGACACATGGAAGGCATTGGAAATCCGAAGATTCTTAGGAAGAAGAAGTTTAACACATACTGGATTGATAACTTGAATGATCCTATATGGACCAATAAAACGAGGGGCGAATTTCATAGATGGAACCTTCAAACGAATATTTTTGGTAGATAACCAGACACGATCTCCAATTTTTAGTGGTGGAATAGCCCGCCTCTTCTTATCTGCGAAAGACTTATATTTGTTAGATGTCTTCTTTAAACAGGTTTTGACCTGAGACCAGATATTTTTGAAGGTCTGACAAGCAGTCTCCACAGCAGGAACTTGGGTGGGCGGGAGGGCAGGAAATTCCGGAAAAGACGGATGGTGACCGTAGACCACAAAGAATGGAGTTTTGGATGATGACTCATGGTACATGTTGTTATGGGCGAATTCAGCCCAAGGGAGCAATTCTACCCAGTTGTCTTGGTTGGCTGAAGAGAACATCCTAATAAAAGTCTCAAGATCTTGATTGACTCGTTCCGTTTGTCCGTTAGATTGCGGATGGTAAGACGATGAGAGTGCTAATCGTATGCCCAAGGTTTTACAAAGGGCCCGCCAGAATCTGGAAACGAATTGTACTCCTCTATCTGACACAATCTCAGACGGACATCCATGGATGCGGAAGATTTCTTTAATGAAATGTTCAGCCAGAGTAGACGAGGAAGGTAAACCGGACAGAGGGACGAAATGAGCCATCTTCGAAAATCTGTCTACCACTACCCAAATAGTATTGTGATTCTTACTTGGTGGCAAATCAGTAACGAAATCCATACTAATATGGGTCCAAGGCTTGGACGGAATGGGTAGTGGTCGCAGCAACCCTGCTGGAGTTCTGCGGGAGGATTTGAACTGAGAACATAAATCACAGGAAGCAATAAACTCTTTGACGTCTCTCCTCATTGAAGGCCACCAGTAACTACGAGAGAGAATCTCAAAGGTCTTATGTTCACCGGCGTGTCCAGAAAAACGAGAGGCATGGAACCACGAAAGGATTTTCCTCCTCAGAGTAGGAGGCACGAGGGTCTTCCCAAATGGTAGCATTTTGGTGGATGAAGCAGCCAGAGAAATACATTTGGGGTCTAGAATAGCATGGTTGGGAACCTCTTCTACATCAGAGGACGTCACAAAAGCTCGAGATAGAGCGTCAGCTTTCTTGTTCTTAGCAGCTGGTTTGAAGGTTATAATTAATTCAAAACGGGAAAAGAAAAGAGACCATCTTGCTTGACGAGGGTTCAAGCATTGAGCAGATTGCAAATATGACAAGTTCTTATGATCCGTGAAGATCGTCACCGGATGGCGAGCTCCTTCCAACAAGTATCTCCATTCCTCTAATGCAGCTTTGATGGCCAGCAACTCCTTGTCCCCGATAGTATAGTTTTTCTCTGCGGGCAGAAGACCCCGAGAGTAGAAGGCACAAGGATGTAATTTTTGTTGCTCCGAGCGTTGGGAGAGAATAGCTCCTAAGCCCACATTAGAGGCATCTACTTCTAGGAAGAAGGGGAGTGTCACATCAGGTTGTCGCAGAATGGGAGCAGACGAGAAGGACTCTTTGAGGATTTGAAAGGCTTGGAGAGCCTCAGATGACCATTGCTTAGTATTAGCCCCTTTCCGAGTTAAGGCCACAATGGGAGATGCAATGGATGAGAAGTCTTGAATGAAGCGTCTATAGTAATTGGCAAAACCTAAAAAACGCTGGATGGCACGAAGAGTAGTTGGCTGAGGCCAATGTAGTACAGCATTTACTTTGTCTGGATCCATCTTCAGGCCAACTCCGGAAACTATATACCCCAAGAATGGAATCTGGGGTAACTCGAATGAACATTTTTCCAATTTACAGAACAACGAGTTTTTCCGTAGTCTGGAGAGGACCTCTGCCACATGTTGGTGATGAGAAGGCAGGTCCTGTGAGAAGATCAATATGTCGTCCAGGTAGACAACGACACATACATATAATAAGTCCCGAAAGATCTCATTGATGAAACCCTGGAAAACCGCGGGGGCATTACACAGCCCGAAGGGCATTACTAAATATTCGTAATGCCCATCTCTGGTGTTAAACGCGGTCTTCCATTCGTCACCGGAACGGATTCTAATTAAATTGTAGGCACCACGAAGATCCAACTTAGTAAATATCCGAGCTCCCTTGATGCGATCAAATAGCTCAGTGATCAGCGGAATGGGATACCGATTCTTGATAGTAATGGCGTTGAGTCCACGAAAATCTATACAAGGGCGTAATGATCCATCCTTCTTTTTGACGAAGAAGAACCCAGCTCCAGCGGGAGAGGTGGAAGGTCGAATGAACCCACGCTGGAGATTCTCCTGTATGTACTCAGATGTGGCTTGAGTTTCAGGTAACGAGAGAGGATAGACCCGACCCCTGGGAGGAGTCTTGCCAGGTAGAAGGTCGATCGGACAATCCCAAGAACGATGAGGAGGAAGACGTTCAGACTGAGCTTTATCAAACACATCGGCAAATGAAGCATACTGAGGAGGGAGTCCCGGGGAGGAAGATGAGATGGAAGATTGCTGTACTTTAAGAGGAATAACTTGAGAGAGACAACGATGGTGACATTCAGGCCCCCAAGACGTAACTTGAGGGGTGCGCCAGTCAATCTGGGGAGAGTGACATTGAAGCCATGGAAGGCCTAAGACAATCGGACTTGTCGTAACAGGAAGAATTAAAAACGAAATTTCTTCATGGTGTAGTACACCAATCTGAAGGGTTACTGGAGACGTACTCTGGGTGATGAGACCATTGATGAGACGTGATCCATCTATAGCCGTCACAGTAATGGGTGTTTTTAAAGTGATCACTGGTAGGGACCATTGATTCACTAGTGATTTAGAAATGAAATTTCCTGCTGCTCCGGAATCAATCAATGCCTGTGACTCAAAGGATTTGGTAGCAAAGGAAATCGTAACATCGAAAGCGCAGACTTTAGATTTCATAGACAATGGAGAGGACTCCAGGGACCCTAACTTCACCTCTCCAGAACTAGTTAGGGCCTGGCATTTCCCGATTTCTTAGGGCAAGAACTGAGCATATGTGTGGAATCAGCACAATAGATACAGAGTCTATTCTTTACTCTTCGTTTCCTCTCTTCTAAAGATAATTTGGAACGTCCTATCTCCATGGGAATCACAGAAGGTGAAACTGGACGAAATTGAGGGTTTAAACGAAGAGGTGCTTTAGCAGAAGTTGTTTTCTCAGATTCTCTTTCACGAAATCTCATGTCTACACGATGGCAAAGAGAGATCAAATCTTCTAGTGACGAAGGAAGCTCTTGGGTAGTCAGTGCATCTTTAATTTTATCGGAGAGCCCCTGCCAGAAGGCGGCAACTAATGCTTCAGTGTTCCACTGAAGTTCAGAGGCTAAGATCCTAAATTGAATGACATACTGTCCTACTGTATGGGAGCCTTGTCGCAAACGAAGAATGCTGGAAGCAGCGGAGGTCACACGACCTGGTTCATCGAACACACTTCGGAACGTGGAAATGAATTTGGCACTATCTTGTAGAATTGGATCGTTTCTTTCCCACTGAGGGGAGGCCCAAGCCAGGGCTTGTCCAGAAAACAATGAGATAAGATAGGCCACTCTGGAACGATGGGTAGAAAAATTTGAGGTTGGAGTTCAAAATGGACTGAACATTGGTTAAGGAAACCTCTACAAGTTTTGGGGTCCCCGTCATATTTTGACGAAGTAGGCAGGTGAAGCGTAGGAGCTGTAGACACCTGGGATGGCACTGGGGAAACGGAGGAAAGCACAGGAGCTTCAATACTAGCTGTAACAGTCTGTCCAGATGTTCCTTGGGAGGTTAACGATTGGTAACATTGAAGTAACAGCTGTTGGCGAGCATCCTGTTGCTCCACACGGCTGACCAGATGCTGCAGCATCTCTTTAGCAGTAGGTTCCGTATCTGGGTCTGTCATGGCCTGATCTTACTGTCACGGGCACTAGGAGTCTTTACCCAGGGATCACCAGGTGATAGGCTTACCAGAGCAGTATAGGTGGTAATATGGTACTCTGGTAGCAGGGTGATCACGGAACAGGAAATAGCAGATGATGAGATGCTCAGGAAAGTCTATGACTAGCAGCACTGGCAATATGGAGGTAGTAATACACGAGGAACTGTATGGACAAAGGACACGTGAAGGTAGTCAGTGGTCTGCGGTAGCAAGTTGTACCACTGCTATAGTGAGGAGGAATGTCCAACAGAAACGAGGAGGTGATGAGAGTCAGCGGTCTGCGGATAGCAAGTTGTACCGCTGTCTGAGTGAAGGAATGGAATCCCAGTGGAGGTATCCGGGGAGTCAGTGGTCTGCGTTAGCAAGTTGTACCACTGCTATGTGAGAGGATACTGGAACAGGTGAAACTGTAAACAGGAGTCAGTGGTCTGCCACTAGCAAGTTGTACTACTGAATATATATGTGAGGAGGTGCACGGGGAGAGACTGCAACACAATATATACACGGGCACCTTGACTTTGATCCACAGTAATATGCACAATATAAATGTATAAATGACTGAACAACACTGCCAATATAGAAAGTCTCTTGAAGTAATCCGGCATAAGATAACACAGTCAATGATGGCAGTAGAGTCAGCAGATAGTACACTCCAGAGGAGAACCAACACAGTCAATGATGGCAATAGACTCAGCGGATAGTACACTCCAGAGGAGAACCAACACAGTCCAGCAAGGTATGCAATACACAGCACAGTCAATGGGAAGTATGCATACCGTGGTTCAGGAGAAGGCAGTCAGACAGGAGTGCAGAGATACCTGAAGGGCAGGAGGCCAGCAGGATACAAGTCCCTGGATGGGTGAAGCAGGGGTCTAGCAGGTGCAGCGCACAGGTAGGTAGACCAGCAGGGAACACAGGAAGGCGTGGAGAGCGGATCAGCAGTAGATGGATGAGTAGCGCTGAGAAGTAACAGCAGCGGGTCTCTGCGGGAACACGGAGGTAACCAATAGCAACCAGCAGGTGCAGTAACGATGGGACACCGGAGCAGAGTTGAACTGGAACAGATGATCACGGAGAGTAGCGGGTAGCAATAGTGGCAGCAGACTCAAGGAAACACGGTAGAGTAGACAAGGACTGAAGACTGAAGCGCACAGAGGCAGCGGATAGGAATCAGCTAAACAGTCACGATGAAACACAGACGGGTTGCAGGTTGAAGACTGTAGTGCACGGAGGCAGCGGATAGGAATCAGCTAAACAGTCACGATGATGAAACACAGACGAGTTGCAGGTTGAAGCCTGTAGTGCACGGAGGCAGCGGATAGGAATCAGCTGGCAGTCACAATCATGAACAGGTGAGTGGATGTGGTTGAAGCCTGTAATGCACGGAGGCAGCGGATAGGCATCAGCTAACAGTCCCAATGATACATGGTAGAGTTGAAGTGATTAGAAGACTGTAGTGCACGGAGGCAGCGGATAGGAATCAGCTCACAGTCACGATGATACAGTAGATGGTAGAAGTGGTATGGGAACCACAGTAGCAGAAGTGGTTTGGAAACCACAGAGGTAGAAGTGGTTTGGAAACCACAGGAATCAGCAGGGCTGAATAAACAAGGAAACACAGGAACACCTTCAGAGACTCATGGGGAATGAGACTCCAAGATCAGGCAACGTGGTGTTGACCACAGGTGCTTAATATAGGGAGGTTGCCTGATCTGCCAATTAAGTTAAAGGAACATACACCGAAGGTTTGGAAAGGGCTGCGCATGCGCAGTCCCTCAGGATAGAGGACGTCCACGGTTCCTAATAGTCCGGGAAGAAGCACTCACAGTCCGGTGAGTGACATCATGATTTATGATTTATGATTCAATTCATGATTCATGATTCAATTTATGATTCATGATTCACGATTCATGATTCATGATTAATGATTCGATTCATGATTCATGATTTATGATTCATGATTCAATTCATGATTCATGATTCAATTCATGATTCATGATTCATGATTCGATTAATGATTTATGATTCGATTCATGATTCATGATTCGATTTAAGATTCATAATTCATGATTCATGATTCATGATTCATGATTCATGATTCAATTCATGATTCATGATTCATGATTCATGATTCATGATTCAATTCATGATTCATGATTCATGATTCAATTCATGATTCATGATTCATGATTCAATTCATGATTCATGATTCATGATTCATGATTCATGATTCATGATTCATGATTCGATTCATGATTCTTGACTCATGATTCATGATTCGATTCATGATTCATGATTCATGATTCATTATTCAATTCATGATTCATGATTCATGATTTATGATTCGATTCATGATTCATGATTCATGATTCGATTTAAGATTCATAATTCATGATTCATGATTCAAGATTCATGATTCAATTCATGATTCATGATTCATGATTCAATTCATGATTCATGATTCATGATTCATGATTCATGATTCATGATTCGATTCATGATTCTTGACTCATGATTCATGATTCGATTCATGATTCATGATTCATTATTCAATTCATGATTCATGATTCATGATTTATGATTCGATTCATGATTCATGATTCATGATTCGATTTAAGATTCATAATTCATGATTCTTGATTCATGATTCATGATTCATGATTCAATTCATGATTCATGATTCAATTCATAATTCATAATTCAAGATTCATGATTCATGATTCAATTCATGATTCATGATTCATTTCATGATTCATGTTTCAATTTATGATTCATGATTCATGATTCAATTCATGATTCATGATTCGATTCATGATTCAATTCATGATTCACGATTCATGATTCATGATTCAATTCATGATTCATAATTCATGATTCAATTCATGATTCATGATTCATGATTCATGATTAATGATTCAATTCATGATTTATGATTCATGATTCAATTCATGATTCATGATTCATGATTCATGATTCATGATTCGAGATTCGATTCATGATTTATGATTTATGATTCAATTCATGATTCATGATTCATGATTCAATTCATAATTCATGATTCATGATTCATGATTCAATTCATGATTCATCATTCGATTCATGATTTTTTACTCATGATTCATGATTCAATTCATGATTCATGATTCAATTCATGATTCAAGATTAATGATTCGATTCATGATTCATGATTCAATTCATGATTCTTGATTCATGATTCATGATTCGATTCATGATTCATGATTCATGATTCAATTCATGATTCATGATTCATGATTCATGATTCAATTCATGATTCATGATTCATGATTCAATTCATGATTCATGATTCGATTCATGATTCGATTCATGATTCATGATTCATGATTCGATTCATGATTCAATTCATTATTCATGATTCGATTCATGATTCATGATTCAATTCATGATTCATGATTCATGATTCATGATTCATTATTCATGATTCAATTCATGATTCATGATTCATGATTCATGATTCAATTCATGATTCATGATTCGATTCATGATTCGATTCATGATTCAAGATTCATGATTCGATTCATGATTCATGATACAATTCATGATTCATGATTCATGATTCGATTCATGATTCAATTCATTATTCATGATTCGATTCATGATTCATGATTCAATTCATGATTCATGATTCATGATTCATGATTCATTATTCATGATTCAATTCATGATTCATGATTCATGATTCGATTCATGATTCATGATTCAATTCATGATTCATGATTCAATTCATGATTCAATTCATGATTCATGATTCAATTCATGATTCATGATTCATGATTCGATTCATGATTCATGATTCAATTCATGATTGATGATTCATGATTCAATTCATGATTCATGATTCATGATTCGATTCATGATTCGATTCATGATTCGATTTATGATTCATGATTCATGATTCATGATTCATGATTCATGATTCATGATTCAATTCATGATTCATGATTCATGATTCAATTCATGATTCATGATTCATGATTCAAGATTCATGATTCAATTCATGATTCATGATTCATGATTCAATTCATATTTCATGATTCATGAATCATGATTCAATTCATGATTCATGATTCATGATTTATGATTCAATTCATGATTCATGATTCATGATTCGATTCATGATTCATGATTCGATTTATGATTCTTGATTCATGATTCATGATTCGATTCATGATTCATGATTTATGATTCAATTCATGATTCATGATTCATGATTCATGATTCATGATTCAATACATGATTCATGATTCATGATTCAATTCATAATTCATGATTCATGATTCATGATTCAATTCATGATTCATCATTCGATTCATGAATTTTTACTCATGATTCATGATTTGATTCATGTTTCATGATTCATTATTCAATTCATGATTCATAATTCATGATTCATGATTCAATTCATGATTCTTGATTCATGATTCGATTCATGATTCAATTCATGATTCTTGATTCATGATTCATGATTCAATTCATGATTCATGATTCAATTCATGATTCAAGATTCATGATTCGATTCATGAATCATGATACAATTCATGATTCATGATTCATGATTCGATTCATGATTCAATTCATTATTCATGATTCGATTCATGATTCATGATTCAATTCATGATTCAATATTCATGATTCATGATTCATGATTCATGATTCAATTCATGATTCATGATTCATGATTTGATTCATGATTCGTGATTCAATTCATGATTCATGATTCATGATTCAATTCATGATTCATGATTCATGATTCGATTCATGATTCAATTCATGATTCATGATTCGATTTATGATTCATGATTCATGATTCATGATTCATGATTCATGATTCAATTCATGATTCATGATTTATTATTCAATTCATGATTCATGATTCATGATTCAAGATTCATGATTCAATTCATGATTCATGATTGATGATTCAATTCATATTTCATGATTCATGATTCATGATTCAATTCATGATTCATGATTCATGATTCATGATTCGATTCATGATTCATCATTCATAATTCGATTTATGATTCATGATTCATGATTCATGATTCATGATTCGATTCATGATTTATGATTCGATTCATGATTCATGATTCAATTTATGATTCATGATTCACGATTCATGATTCATGATTCGATTCATGATTCATGATTTATGATTCATGATTCAATTCATGATTCATGATTCATGATTCGATTCATGATTTATGATTCGATTCATGATTCATGATTCATGATTCGATTTAAGATTCATAATTCATGATTCATGATTTATGATTCAATTCATGATTCATGATTCAATTCATAATTCATAATTCAAGATTCATGATTCATGATTCAATTCATGATTCAGGATTCATGATTCAATTCATGATTCATGATTCATGATTCATGATTCATGATTCATGATTCAATTCATGATTCATGATTCATGATTCAATTCATGATTCATGATTCATGATTCATGATTCATGATTCATGATTCATGATTCGATTCATGATTCTTGACTCATGATTCATAATTCGATTCATGATTCATGATTCATTATTCAATTCATGATTCATGATTCATGATTTATGATTCGATTCATGATTCATGATTCATGATTCGATTTAAGATTCATAATTCATGATTCATGATTCATGATTCATGATTCATGATTCGACTCAAGATTCATGATTCAATTCATGATTCATGATTCATGATTCAATTCATGATTCATGATTCATGATTCGATTCATGATTCAATTCATGATTCGATTTATGATTCATGATTTATGATTCATGATTCATGATTCATGATTCAATTCATGATTCATGATTCAAGATTCATGATTCAATTCATGATTCAAGATTCATGATTCAATTCATATTTCATGATTCATGATTC